>NC_071269.1:8268074-8415574 GCF_023375685.1 Ictalurus furcatus
AACTGAGAGTGTGTTGACTAAACACAGGGGCTGTATGACCCTGCTTGAGGTAAAACAGCCTTGAGTGTGTGTGTGTGTGTGTGTGTGTGTGTATGTGTGTGTGTGTGTGTGTGTGTGAGAGAGAGAGAGAGAGAGAGAGAGTGAGTAAGACACAGAGCAAAAACACACACTTTCAGAAAAGCAAACTGGCTGCATACAGACATGCCTACAGAGAATGCAATATAAAGGCAGCCATACATTAAACTAATCTCACTGCTCAGTGACTGTCATGCTGTAGGGCGGCCATTTACAGCAAAGCCCACAAGGCTGGCGCACCATCACCACCTTAATCAATTATCTGCTGACGCACGACTCCAAAGGCAAACGCATTCAGAACCCGGGAGGTTTACTCTGTCATTAAGCTGATATTTTTAGATCCTAATCTCTGCCTGACTGAATCTGGATCACTGGGTTGTGTTAGAGGTCCTGCTGAGATTCATGAACTTTATAAAAACACCAAACTTTCACTGCAGTGACAACTGGGCCGATCTCGAAGGAACTCAAACTCCACCCTGAATAACTTGCATATTAATCTTTATCATTACCATCTGAGCTTCAACGGCATCTGAGATCTATTTCGTAATTAAATTCTTTTTTTTGTTTTTGTTTAAATTTATTTAATCGACATGTTGATGAAACGATTTTCTTTTTGGTTTAGTAGATTCCTACATTACCCCCGATCGCATTGAGTGATGCGGTGGCGCTTTAGCCCTGTAGTCTGTGAAGCTCTCCCACCTCCTCATCTGTACCCTCTGCTCAAACAGGACAGCTTCCAAAGCTTCAACTTTCAAGCTAATACCGCCGTCATCTAGTAGATCCTTAACTAGCCGAGACCAGTCTCTGCTGTAACTCGGCACAGCTGCTTGATATCTCCACTATTTCTGCTCTGGATGTCTCATTACTATGATGTTGAACATCGTAGGGAAATGGTGCTCTTTCTCTTTTGGTTTTCGGCGCCTGATCGTTATCACTTATGTTTGAGATTGTTCAAAAATGTTTCTTCTATAAAATGCCATTGTACTGCATTAGCAATAACCACTAACTTCTCACAGCTACAACAAAAATACAGCACTGGACAACAAATGAACACCAATCATCAAACACATCACAAATACACCTACTTCGATATAAAAAACATATTTCATGTGTTCCAGTGTGAAGTTTTCGGTTAAATTTTGTTAATGAAGGTGGCATGATGGATTGTTGATATTTTAATTGCTTCCTAAGTGATACTGTCTTTGTAGTGATTTTACAAATGAGTACAAAACCTAATTGGAGGTGAAATCAAACGACTCTTGCTTTAAGCGCTTTGTAAATATTTTAAGAGGAGCCAAACTGTCATTTTATTAATTTACTCGTATTTTTATATAAAGTATCTCGTGGTTTTAAAACAACAATACGTTTTTAACGGACTAAAATCGCGCGCCCAACGTATTCAGGGAGGTTTAAGACAAATGCGGAAATGACGTAACATCACGTGAATCAGTGAAAAAAAAGTATTTCCTTGTACTAGGGGAAAGCTGAGGTCTAGACATGTCTAAACCCAAATTAGTTGTGTTTGACCTCGGTAAGTTGACATTTTTAAACACCATGTAATCACAGACTTACAACGCTTCCGGTCTGTAAAGAAACGTTCGCTAACTTTCATGCACGCGCCTGTGTGTATGTGTGTGTGTGTGTGTGTGAGAGAGAGAGAGACATCCGGGGATTTTATTAATACAGTAACCTGAATAGTCATTGTACTTGTATGCGACCTTGAATAGTAATTTTATATTATATAAATGTGTATTTTATTATTATTTAAAATGTAAATCTGCAATCCAAATCCAGATCCGTCAGGTTCACTGAAATGTCCTAAATATAAAAAACTAGTTATAAGCAGGTCAGAATTGAGAGGAAGAGTTAATCTTCCTGATTAAAAACATGTCAAAAACGAGCCAACCTGAAATACTTATAAGTTAATAAGTTAATATCAGTAACTTTTAGAAATGGCAAAGCGTTCATTCATTCATTGCAGCGTTTATTCATTCATCCTTAGTAACTGCCTTGTCAGGATCACTGGCACCCGACACCCCCCCAGTCAATTTTATTGGTGTTTAATTAGGTGTTTAGTGATATGAGATTTACTGTAATGTATCACTGAATAGATTTCACACTGTGGCCTTACTGGGTGGATACCCACGTCAATCCTCCTTTCCGCAAGGATAAGAGGTTAGTTTATTTTCTTATTGTTCATCATGTGTTTATGTTAATAACCTAAACATTTTCAATAATACTGCTTTTATAATTGAGTATGATCTTTCTCTCTCTCTCTCTCTCTCTCTCTCTCTCTCTCTCACAGTGGGAGGGTGGTGGACTCATGCAATGAACATGTCCGGCTTTATGAAGACACCGTAGACGTTCTCCACTTTCTGCACACTCAGGGCATACAGATCGGCGTGGCTTCGCGGTGAGAAACACACTCATCACTATCTCTACAGCATTGTTTCCTAATCCTGAACACAAAGTCCACTTTGTTTTCTCATCACATCTAAAACCCCTGACACGCCTAAAACAAGCATTCAAGAATGTAGAATAAACTGGGTGATAAGCACATAATACCTGTGTGGACTTTGTCATTACTGTAATAAAGACTGAGCCATTAAAAGATTTTTTTTTTTTTAAAGAAAATTAAAAATGGAGAGGAGACTCTTAATACTATAATATTTGTTGATTATTGATTTTTATTTACTTTTTACTTCCTGTTTACTGCATTTTATTAATGGCAGTTTAATCCCATGATTATATACTATTCCATTATAATACAGTATATCATACATCTTCTTCTTATTATTATTATTATTATTATTACTATTGTGTGTGTTTGTGTGTGTGTGTTTCAGCACAGGGGAAGTGGATGGAGCCAATGAGCTACTCTCACTCTACAACCTCGACCAATACATTTCCTTCAAAGAGATTTACCCAGGGTCAAAGGTCCCACACTTTAACAGGTAAGGCAAAGAGGAATCTGTGTAATTAAGATGGTGTAATGTGTGTGTTTGGGGAAAAAGAACAATATGAGGAGACTTATAGTACATTGTGTGTGTTTTCTAGGTTGCAGGCAGACAGTGGCGTGTGCTACACAGACATGATGTTCTTTGATGATGAACCCAGAAACATCATTGAAGTCGGCAGGCTGGGTACAAATCTAACCCACTCACACTTACCCTATACCCTTTGTAGGGTCCCTAACCTACACTCAAACCTATATCCGATTACAGGGATAAACATTCAGATGGTTTTTTAATATAAATGAGCCTATAATGTTATACGGCCAATCAAACATGAGCCTTATTATGGCTCCCTAAACTCTCCATGCCCCTGCCTGGAGTCCCTACACCATTCACACTGAACTTTGTCCCCTAGCAAGGGTTGCTAAACCATCCATACTCAAACCTATATCCTGGTTAAATCCCAAAATTAATCACACTCAACCCTGTACACTACTAACCACAGACACTAATGCTTTAAAAAAAAAAAACGAACACACTGAACTGATAGTGTCCTCGCTGTATCTGTCTCTGTGTGTCCCTCAGGTGTGCACTGTGTCCTGGTTCCTGATGGTGTTACCTCTAAACTCCTTTATGATGAGCTTCAGAAGTTCATGAAGAGGACCTGAGTGTGTAAATCTCCGCTGCAGTGTACAGCGTGTCCTGCAGGGAGCAGCAGAGATCATCACTCTCATCACTGCGTACTGTAACACTTTGTGAAGAGTGTATTTTTGACTTTACTCATGGACGTAACCACGCATTCTTTGGGGGGGGGGGGGGGGGGTTGGGTTTCAGACAGTAAGTAACTAGATACCTAAATAGTAGGTAACCTTAGCTTAGTATAGAAGGCATCATACCATGGCTTGGTTTGTTCTTAAGAACGTCAATTAACTTTTGATATTTGCACACCCACGAAGACCATTAACGTTACATTCACTTGCATATCCTCCTGCCGAGTTCGTTGGACCCCCCCAGTGTCCATACCATGGTTACACCCTTGACTTCACTCCAAATATTAACGTTAATTTAAGAGAGCAACAGCATCATGTGGAACTGTTAGAAAATAATGTGGCTATATTTACACATAAAGCTGTTAGAGACATCAGTGTATTAGAGAAAGAGTTTACAGAGGTAACTGTTATATCTACCTATTTTTAAATGTCTGTTACTGCTCATTCTAAATAATTTAAAATGTATTTTACAATATTAAATTAACCATATTCACCCAGTCTCCTAGTGTGTGTGTGTGTGTGTGTGTGTGTGGTTTGTGATATATTAGCACCATACCTAATGATGGTTCTTTTCAGTGAGTCAGATCATTTGACTCGGCTCACCCCTGAGAGTCGACTCTAAAACCCGTAAGACCCACAGGGACCATTACAGTTTCCATTAAAACCAATACAATTCCCATTCTAACCATTAAAACCATTCCAAATTCTATGACGGTTTTTATTGTGTTTTTTTTTCCAGCAGTGTAGCTACATATGTACAATCATCAAAGGAACCAACGATCTCTGCTACTTCCTTGCAAGCTTGATTTTTCCTCATAATGTCCCTATACACCTTTAATGACAGGAGAAGATGAAACCAAGCTTATGAGTTTTTTCTTGTTACAGTAAACGGAAACTGATTGCAGGTAGGAACTAAAGTTGTGAGCGAGGAACTGAAGAAACATGAGAAGACACGCTCCATGAGATTGGTCTGAGGAATCATTCGAGCTGATCGTTTTGGACTTTACAGCATCATACCTCTTAAATTTACAACATCTCTATTTAAATGTCACTGAAAGTGTGAAATGTCACTGAAATCTATTTGAATAACTGTAAAACTGTAAGAACCTGTCCTCATAAAAAGAATATAGTAATACGCCAAATCTACCAAAAACAATCGCTCATGTATTTGAATCGACTCGTTTGTGAACAACACACCACGCGTGTAGATTTAAATATAGGTCATATTTGTAACGGCATTACAATATTTCCTGACAAAACTGTGAAAGCTGGTTTACACCCTTCATGCACAAGAGCGCATAAGTCAGGAGTCGTGAGCTATATCAAAAACAACACAAATCAATATGTACCAACACCATGAGAAAGTATCCTCTCACAGGCTCTGATTCATGACGCGTCCAAGTGGAGTGGTGTTTTATCTGACATCAGGAAATCAGAAAAATGAGTTTTTAGTCACATGTGCAGACAGACTATAAAAGAAAACTTTTGACTCCATTCCTAGGTATTTGAATCTATTTTTGAGCTCATAAATCATTGATTCAGCGCTGTGTCGTTCTCCTGAGCAGCATGATTCATTCATTACGTGAAAATGGCAGTGTGTGACAGCACTGTTAATACTGCGCTACATTATTCACAGCTAAAGGACTTTCCCCTGCTTTATTTTTACGGCTCTAATGGCGTCTCAGGTGCAGGGATTGAAAATGAATGGCTCGTATTTCCAGGAGGTCGTTTTCAGGGTCGGAGAGCGAGTCAGTCTGTGCCCTGTTCCGAGTAATGATATAAATTTATATTGTGAATTTACTGGGTTCTGACAATAGCTGTTAGTCACTCTGAATAAATATGAAGTTTATGTACCGTCAAAAGTCACAATACGCGATCTGCATATAAATCATAAATCTGCAGTGATGACATTTCAACATCTCCGAATAATGGCCTGATAATTCTATGAATAAAAATTTTAACTCTCAGATACAACTGTTAATATATATTTATTTATATATCATATTTATAATAAATTCAGATAGAACTTTCCGAAGATTTGATATGTGGCCATAATGAATCATTCTTTAAGTATTCATTTAATACATTCTTAAAAATAATTTGGGCTCTTTGGGCGTTCCTCTACAAAAGAACCCTTAATGTTTCTATGTAGAACTCTACAATAGTGTTTTGGATGCTAAGAACCTTTAATTATACAATGAACTCCTTAAAGAACTCTTGAAGTAAGCGCTGTGCTTTGGCTACATCCCAACCCTGACCCTGGAGAACCTTGTGCCTTGCACATTTGAATGTTTTCCTGCTCTAACACACCTGAATCCACTTGTTATATAATTAACATCTGTTGCTGTCTTGGAGTGAGTGTTGTAAAGCAGGAAAGTTAAATTAAATGCCATATTACTGCAGAAATGGGGAAAGAGAAGCGACAGGAAGTACTGGAACAGATGCAAACTGAATTTCTTACCTTTTTTCTGCCGATTTTCTTACTGTGTATGTTGACGAATGTCAGTCAGTTGTAAACAACGAAGTTTGTTCACAGTACAGCTGATTTACATTCAGCCACACCTACAAAAATAAAGGCAAAGCTCACAGAGAGCTGAAGATCATAAAATGGCGACTAAACAGTGGAAAATCCTCCAGTAATCCAGCTCAGCCACCGCAGTGCACCAACTACCGTGCGAACTCTTACTCTTATTACAGTGTGCGTTACATTTATCCAAGTTGAACAGCTCGTCTTATTCATCTTAATTCATGGATTTGGAAATTGCTTAGAAAATATTAAAATGAGTGAATTCGATGAAATGTTCATTGCATTGGTGCATAACTGAAATAAATAAGCGATTTAAACGTCACCATGTAAATCGGTGTATAAAATCAGAGTAACTGTTCGACAATTATACGATCTGAAGCTGTCTGAAGCCGATGAATCGACGTTATAGTCTCATTATACGGACGCGTACACACACTCGGGACAGAAACGTAGCATGTAAACGTTTTTCCCCGTACTAGCTAGTTCTGCATGATCACCACATTTCTTGAGTACAAGCTCCTGAGAATGATTTATGAAAACATGTGTTCCTATCCAGGGTGAAAACGAGGGCCAGTGTTGCGTTCATAATCATTTCAGATCCTTTATAACGGTTTCCCGTCACATCCGTGTATATCTGCAGCGCTACAAGCTGAAACTAAAAGCAGACAGAAATTCTTCTGTGATCTGTGATGCTGTCAGAGGCCACACAGCCTGGAGGCATATATATATGTGTGTGTGTGTGTATGTGTGTGTGTTTGAGATACTCAGCCTCTACACACACTCTATCTCTATCTTTGAGACGAAACCCCTGCAGGATAAACATCACACACTTTTGCTCTTTTTTCCCGCTCAGTGAACAGGGCGTTCATCAAAATGGAAGGTTTGTTGTTGTTGTTTTTTTCCAAGTGATAACAATATTCATTTGAGTGTGTGTTTGAAATAAAATATGATAATTCCTCATAATGAACCAGGTTTATTCCCTCATTGTGTCTAGCAGTCGTCAAAATTAATCGCTTTGCTGTGCAAATTGTGATATTATTCATTCATGTGAAGGTGTTTGTCGTATAGGATGAAAATATGGAGATCAGCTATTTGCAATTAGCACGGTTTGTAATTAGCCTGGCAATCTGGCGTTGATTTACCCGTATTCGGTTTGTGTGTGTAATTGAGCAAGGCCTTCACTACATTTACATTTACATTTATGACATTTGGTAGAGACTCTTATCCAAACTGACTGAAACTGGGTTTTTTTTTGGGGGGGGGGGGGGGATTCAGCAGATTATTTACTCGTCACACTGTACAAGATCATCATAAAAATCTGGGCTGAATTCTGTAGCAGACTGTTATAGCGTATGTTCAAAGTGTTATAAGATTATATGATGGAGATCTGCAACAAAGATTTAAAAAATGACTACGTACAGTGCAGCGCTGCTTATGTCATCAATCAGCGTGATCCGGAAATCAACTCGTCTAGAAAACACGAATAAAGTGAGCCATTAGCATGTTTCGTTTATGTTTCGCCATCGCCGTTAGCGAGTTTGTAGCTGTCCTGTGAGTTTCCTATTAGTGGATTTGAGATGAGCGTTGTAGCAGTGCTCAAACTCAGAATTTCATCACAAATTTTTCACACTGACTGATACTTTAGTGTTGGCCATCTTTGGTCGCAGTGGCACAAATGCCAATCATGTTCTCAAAGAATGTTCTCAGACTACAGAGAAAACATCTCGTTAGAAAATGTTTGGCTAGATAAAAATGTTAGCATGGAGATTACACTATAAACTTAGCAGACCTACTAGTTTTAATTGCTATTTTAGATAGTTAGCTACTAACAAGGTCAAGTTAACTGGCCGCTATTAGCGTAGCAGCGTAGCTAATGTTGCTAAACTGTTATAAAGTGTAATTACAACCAGAGTTTTATGCTAAGCAATTTGTATGATTTAAAAGAAGGTCCAGCTTCACTGACCCATTGATGGTCATGATAACATCAGGACGTGGCATTATCTGAAATTCTGGTCCAGGACTGTGAGAAAATAAACAGTAGCGGTGCAAGATATATGATGCTATATATCATATTACCCTCCAGAAAAATGGCTAAGTATAGTCCTAAGCTGTATTTCCCAGCATGCATCATTCCATGAATCATTGACGGTAAACAAAAACTGGACCGAGCAGCGCTGCTATTTTCAGTTGATAGTTCAAAGACTTGCTTTTGTGTTACTTCCTGGGCTTACTCTCGTGCGAGACACGTGTCAGGAACGCGCAAGATTGAGCCATCACGTGGATGATGCAAGTCTTGAAACAGCAAGCAGGTGTATTTTTCATAATACACGTGCCGGGAAATGTTCAGGGTGAAACGGGCGCAAAATCACAGAACGCAAGATCGTCACAGATCAAGTTAGAGATTCGTATACAGTAAATACAACAATATGATATTCTTATGATAATTAATGTAGGCTACATCTAATGTTTATGACTTCCTGATTCTCTGGTAAACATTTCTGTGGAGCTGATTTTTTTCAGACGTTACAGTAAAATCGGTCGAGATTTATTTGAATTGTTGCAGAAAAGTTACAAAGCTGAGACAACAGAATGTCAAGGAGGACAAGGACCAGGAAATGAGATAAAATAGTTCAGAAGTATCTTTAATTGTTAATCGAAGACGACCCGAATAACTGGAACGCTTCGTTCACCTGCTCGTTTCATGCAGAGTCACTTTCACCAACATAAAAAAAAAAAAATGCTCACAACATTTATTTGAAAGTGGAACCCGTAAAGTCCGGAAACTGGAAGGAAACTCCTTACATCATGAACCATCACAGTGAATGGATCGTGATCGTGATGTTAAATTAAAAGGCAGAGTTTCAGGAATTAAAATCACTTTATACCACGGTGTGAGGGTGTTGAATAATAATAGCAAAATAATAACAACAGCAGCTCTGACTTGTGAAACTTCCATAATGTTTAATGTAACTATAAACGGATAAAAAAAACGCCATTGTTTAATAAATAAATAATCTGCAATTTAATTTAATAAAAAGATCATCTGCAATTATCTGCAACAATTTGCCAACAATTAAATGTAAATGTAAAATGTATTATTAAAGAACATACTCATAGTCATACATAGTCATACTTTTATCCATTTATAGTTACATTTAATGTCATGGAACGTCAGTGAAACGAGTCAGTTCCTGTTCTCACTCATGTTATAGCAGCTCTAAACACTCGTTTCCTCACCAGCCCTCTCTCTATTCTCTCTCTCTATTCACTCTCTTCAAGTTAATAAGACAAAAGAAACACAGCTTGTTATGCATGTTATCGAGAAACCACAAAGAAGTGTAAACCTCTTTGTCCTGAAGATGTGGGAAAACTTAAAGTTACAGCTTTACCTCTGACCGTTACAAAGCGCTGACACTGGAGACTCCTTCCATAAACAAATTTCTCCTTATAGAAATTTTCACCATATGTTTTTTTAATCTGTTCATTATCAGTGGAGTGCTCGCTGTACATGAGCTGTCACTATAGAAACCGTAACGTGTATTATGTATTATAATCATTGTTTACCTTATATGTCCTTACGTACCGATATTATAATGCGTTATGTGGAGGGCGGGGCATGATGAAGTCATCCACTCGTGTTATAAAGTGCAATTATAGTAACGAGACTTTATACATATTTATACAGGTTTAATCCAGGGATGGTAATTATGTAATTATGCAAATGATATCAAATGTTATGAACACGTTTATAATGCATTACTGATAAAGGATCGAGAGAGATCCACAGCAGCGTGTGAATTCTGCTGCCTGGCTTGGTTCACTCGTGTTCTGGGTCTGTTCTGTGAGATGGACATGGAGAACAATGACGGCAGCTAAAGCTCTTCAAGCGCTGCTCAATAATCACAGCACAAAAGCAACTGAATGGAGATACATAAAGGCTGGAAGGAAGAATGGAAGACGTTTTGAAAGCTTTTTTTGACTGATAAGACTTTTTCTTGCATCCTAAATGGTTTAGCGTGAGATTGATTTCTCACTCGCTCACTACTGATGTGCAACGTCTGGAGTTTGGATCTGTTCAGTGAAGGAAAAGGATGTCGGAAGGAGTTTTACCAAGTTATGCACAGGGTAGTGTGTGTGTGTGTGCGTGTGTGTGTGTGTGTATGTGCATATTCACTTGTGACTTTCTATAAAGAAACATTTTTATTCTCGCTCTCCGTAAAACCTGATTTTTGGTTCTATCCTGTGGGAGAGATGTTTCTATTTCCTTAGATTCGGAAGACCGTGTATTATTTATGAGGCCTCTTTTATTTATTCATTTATTATTTTTTTAACACAATGCAGCTCACACAGCCAAATCAATATTTCAGCTGTTTTGTAACTTCTCACTCCATGATCGTGGGGAAGGAGGAGTAAAATATTAAAGGTGTTTGTATGATTCCAAAGTTCACTGTTATATTATAGACAGAATAGAAATGTTGTAAAACACGCAAACAGCAGCTTAACTTAGTCTTTAGGTGTGGGCGTAGCCTAATATTCTAATGAGCACACTTGATTGACAGCTGTCCGAGACTCCGCCTGCAACGTTACACAAGAGCTATGCTCGCTAGATTAGCCTTTGCTTTCTCTCTCTCACTTTCTCTTCCACCTTCTATTCCTTTTTGCCTCCCCTTCACATGTTTATTTTTCTCTTCCATGCTTTCTTTCACCTCAGTTCTTCTTTCTTCTCTCACCTCATTTCATCTACTTTCCCTAAAGATCTCTACCAGCTCAATCCGCCTCTCTCGTCTTCTATCTCACCCTTCTATCTTTCTCTTTTGTTCTGCCTTTCACTTTTTCCATTCCTTTTCACTGAACCTCTTCACTGCTCCTCTTTATTCCCTCCATCTTTTCTCCTTGCCTATACTCCTACCGTCTCTCATGATCTCCAGCAACTTGTTAAGTATCACTCTTTGTCCTTCATCGTTCACTCTCTCATCTCTCTGAAGAGAAATCATTCTTTATTCTCTCAATCCTTTTTGCTATCTAGTTCATTCCATACTTCTTGTTTTCCGTCCACTTCCTCCACACTCTTCTGCTGCTCTCCATGTATTTGTCTCTCCTCCGTTTCCTCCTCTTTCGTCTGTCCATCTTTCTCCAGTTCCCTCTCTCTAAAAATCTCCAGCAGCTTGTTAAACTTGGGCCCCCAATCAATTAACCCCTCCCCCTCCATCCCTCCATCTCCTTCGCTCTCCAAAGAGCTGAGGGAGGCGGTCTCTGACTCCGCCCCCTCGTGCTCATACATCTGCAGTGAATCGTACGGGGGCTGCATGGGGTCAAAGGTCACTCGGGCGAGTCGGTGCTGCAGCAATTCATCTATACTAAGAGTCAGAGGGACAGCCACACCCCCTAAATCAGGTCTAAAGAAGCTCCGCCCTCCAACACATAGCCCGACAAGGTGCTGCATGTAGTCCTGGCCTGTATTCAGGTACAAAAAAGGAGTTCCGGTCAGATGTATCCCTCCGCCAGCTCTTAGTAACGTTCCCTCCATGGTTCTGAACGGAGCTGTGCTGATTCCTGTGCTGTGTGGAGGCGTGATTTCATCTGGAGCGACAGATGAGGAGACGGAGGAGTGGAGGTGAGCTGTATGAGATGCGACCGGATGATCTGCAGAGTCATTTAGGACTAACTGGGTCTGATCACAGACAGCGAGAGAGAGAGAGAGAGAGAGAGAGAGAGGAGGTAAAGAAAGAAATGGAGGTGAAAGAAAGGGTAAAGCATGACATAAAAAGAGAGAAAAACATACATGTGAAAATTAAGAAAGGGAGAGAGAGTAGGGAAAGCTGAGAGCAGAAAGTGATAACTAGGGGCAAGTGAAATGAGAAGAAAGAATATCATTTGCTAATATTGTTTCATTACCTGATCTTGAGCGATGACATCACTTCCTGTCTGGCTCTTTTTCAGTATGATATCATCAGAATCTTCAGGCCTGTTCTGATCTGAACTCTTCCACCCCTCAGCCGGTTCTGTGAGTGTAGAACCCGGTTCTAGCAGCTCGATGTTCAGTGTGTATCCGCTAGGGAGTGTGTGCGCTGGTTTATCCCGATCTAGCCGAGACTCACACCCACCAAACAGGCTCCCACTCGCTGTGTGTATGCTGTAGCACAGAGGACCGTACAGAGGGACGGAACCAACACCTCGCCTAGAGTAATAATAATAATAATAATAATAATAATAATAATAATAATAATAATAGTGTATTGTTACCATACACACACAAACACACACGTGTGACTCACGTGTGTATGGCGTGTGGGACGCTCTTCAGTGCAGTGATGTCGAACGCAGCTGTGTCTTCCTCTCCTCCACCCTCATCATCATATGTAATAATGTTCTCTCTAATCTCATCGTCCTCCACGGGAGAGAGAGAGTCACTCTTCTTCCTCCGCATGGACAGAGACAAGACCACCACTACTGAGAGAGAGAGAGAGAGAGAGAGAGAGAGAGAGAGAGAGACAAAGAGAACATTTTATGACACGCTGAGACAGATGGATGAATAGAACAATTGAAAAATTGACTGATTTTTGGATGGAAGGATGGTAGATGAATGAATGGATAGATGGTAGGAAAAATAAAACAATAAATGTATGGATAAGTGGAATGGATTAGCAGATGTATGGATGAATGGATGGATGGCGATATAGTCAAATGGATGGACAGATGGATAGATGGTGGGTGTATGGATGGAGGGATGGATGGGTGGATGGGTGGGTGGAGAAATAGAAAAATGGATAGGTGTATGGATGGATGAATGGATGATGGTTGCTAGAACATAAGAATAAATGGATAGATGAATGGTGGGAATGGCGACTGGATTGATGGATGGATGGAAAAATAGAAGGTTGGTCGAACAGACAGACTTATGAGCGCATGAAGTGGATAGATGGTGAAAATAATACATAAAAGAAAACAGACAAGAAAGAAAAAAGGAAAGAATAAAAAAAAACTAACAACGAAACAAACAAATAAAGAAAAATGAGCAAAGAAAAAGAAAATAGAAGAAAGAAAGAAAAGAAGAAACTCGTAAGTGAGTAAAAAAGAAAAAGAAAATGTAAATTTCGACTGTACCAATGAGGACGGAGGAACAGGCCAGGATGGCCAACATGGTGGCCGAGCTGAATCCCAACAGCATGGAGGACCTCGGCAGAGACAAACACACCATCTGTCTCTCCCACTCCATCAGCACCTCTCCATCACCACTCCTCCATCCATCCATCCCTCTCCTTCTCTCCTCCACCCACATCCCTCCATTCTGACAGGGGCACAGCGTCACTGTCACCGTCCCCGTGCTGCTCAGCTCCGACGCTCTGTCCCGGAGGATTATGGGTACTTTTACAGTGTGTAAAGGAGAAGAGGCGGGGCGAGGGATGGGCTTCAGAGAGGACAGGAGCAGCAGATTGGCTGTGTGATCTAAAAAAGTGGGTGGAGTTATTATAGGTTAATACAGAGAAGAGAATTACAGAGACAGGGTTCAAGAGGTCACGGCTAGGAGGTAGCACTGTAACTTCATGTTGACGTGAGTTATTTATTGTTACTGTAGAAACAAATTTGTGGATTAGATAATTAGTGGTATTAATCCACTAAAGATGGAAATAAAGAGAGTCTAGTGAGGGACTGTTTATAGCTGCTATAAAGTAAGTGCGAACAGGAACTAACTCATATCACTGACATTTAATATAACTATAAATATAAATAGTATAATGTGACAAGTTTTTTAATGTAATCTTACTAAATTTGCCCACTTCAAATTATCTGCCCACCTGTCAATCACAGTCCAAGAGTGTTCGTCTTATTCAAATTATCAGCTCATCAGTGCGTAAAGAAATTCGGTGACTTACGACCAAAAGAAATGAATAGACTCTTAATTTGCTTTAATTTAATTTTTGCTTCAGGTGATTATTTCTCACCTTTTAAAAATGAATTTTCTTTCTCTTCTGTCTGTGCTGAGCTCTGAGCATTAATAAGTAAATATGTAAGAGATTCTGACAAAGCACAGGGTTACCTCCTGGTCATAAACATGAAGAGACAGATAAAAGAAAGAGAGAAACAGTGGAACAGAGCTCACTTCCTCTCGCCTGAGTGGTGAAGTTCAGAGACCGGCTGCTGAGTGCAGACACACTGAAGTGTACGGGTGAACCGGAGCTGATCTCGTCTCTGTCTATGGCTCGAATCACCTGCACCACCTGACACACACACACACACACACACTTACTTTTCTGATTAAAACAGAAAAATCTTTGTAAAGTGTCCACACGACCAATTTGAATATCCTCCATGCTGCATTCAACACATTTCCATATAAAAAGTGGATAATTGTTTTTTGTTTGTTTGTTTGTTTGTTTGTTTTGGAACAAAAAGATTTTACTCTTGAGTAGCAGTCACACCTTACTATTATTTTCTCCAGGGTTAAGCAAAAAAGGTCACTCCATGTGGGAAGGGAAGTGATTTTAAGGGAACAGAGCAACATGAAGAAACAAGAGACGACAAATCCAATTTAATTAAAACAATTTCCAATTAATAATTTGAATTTCCTTCATTTTCACAGACCTGAGTGTTTAATGAATGGATGGATGGAAAACTAACAAGAACAACTTACAGAAAGTTTTTTCTTTAAAGCATATTATCAAGTTATCAACCAGTAAATGGGGTGCCATTATTTTTCCACATCACAGCATATGTATTTCATGTGTCACAGTGGTAACTGTTATTGTTTTATAATTAACTCTCAGCTCTTATGCTTGGCTCAGACTGTAATATTTATTCTCATTCTCATTCCACGCAGACGTCCTGATATTTCTTATTTCAGGTGGTGTTAAAGGGCAGACCTGTCCAGCGGTGCTGGTGTCACAAACTGCCGTCTCATATGGTCCGTCCAGCTCAGGGGGGTTGTCATTCACATCCAGCGTTTCTATGGCAACCCCTACCCTGGTAACCTGATTGGGGCTGTCTAGGAATGAGATAAAAAAAAAAGGGAGGAATCAGGAAGACAGCATCATGGCTTGAATAATGATTCAGAAATACTTAAAAACACAGACGTCTGTCTCATGTCTAAAAATAAAATTTGTTCACTACAAAGTGCACTATTTTGTCAGAATATCCAGTGCAGCCATCTTGAAATCCCAGGTAGTGTCCAATATGAAAATAACCCATGACCTGTATAGTGAAAATTGGGGCAGTTTAGGACACATCCACAGCAGACTCGTCTTCTAGTTAGTAATAATGTGCTGGCCCTTTAAGAGTCTGACTGTGTTATACCTGCCTGTGTTATTAATATAAATATACACTATATATACACCTGACCATCACACCCATACAGAATGTGGCCACTCAAAAACCATGGCCATTATCACGAAGTTGGTCCCTCTTTTCTGTTATAATGCGCTCCATTCTTCTGGGAAGGCTTTCCATTAGATTTTGGGGCGTGGCCATGGGGATTTGTGTTCATTCAGCTACGAGAGCATTAGTGATGTTGAGGTCAGGTAGTGATGATGTGAGGAGACTCCAGTTCCAGTTCATCCCAAAGGTGTTCAGTGGGGTTGAGGTCAGGCTCTGTGCAGGACACTCGAATTCTTCTACCTTCTTCCAACCTTCACACCACGTCTTCACTGAACTGTAGTAGCTGTAAATCCAGCAAATATCAACCTGTGCTAGTTAAGGGTGAAATCTGAATTGTCATTATGAAGACACAGGCATGGACTGAGATCACAGTCTACTCCAATCCATTCTGACAAAGACGTGTTTAGAAATTTCCAGAATTTTTTTTAATAAGCTGACAGTCCCAAAACATACGTCTGTCTATATTGTGTAGCATTAGCCCGATGAGTTAGCTTATAATGCATCAACTGGTGCGCTACACTTTTGATGTTTGTGAGAGATTAATCCACACATTCTTCCACTCAGGTTAGAAACCATAAGCCTCCAGGTCACGCTCCCAAGTTTTCATTATATATAAAGCATGAGTGTTTTTCTGAATGAAGAAACTATAACATAAGGCAGAATCAAGAAATTGTGAAGGAAGATGGTCAGTGCACTGGCCTTATAGAATCTAATAGTGTGATGTTTTCCTGTGAATAATATTGTGAAGGCCCTTTAAGAATCTGATGGTGTGATACTGTGCTGTCAGTAATAACACACTGGCCCTTTAAGAGCCTGATGGTGTGATACCGTGCTGTCAGTAACAACACACTGGCCCTTTAAGAATCTGATGGTGTGATACTGTGCTGTCAGTAATAGCGCACTGGCCTTTTAAGAGTCTGACAGTATGATACTGTGCTGTCAGTAATAACGCACTGGCCCTTTAAGAGTCTGACAGTGAGATACTGAGCTGTCAGTAATAACGCGCTGGCCCTTTAAGAGTCTGATTGTGAGATACCATGCTGTCAGTAATAGCGCACTGGCCCTTTAAGAGTCTGATTCTGAGATACAGTGCTGTCAGTAATAGTGAACTGGCCCTTTAAGAGTCTGACAGTGAGATACTGATCTGTCAGTAATAATGCGCTGACCCTATAACAGTCTGAAGCTGTATTAATAATATGCTACCTCTCTGAGTAGCAGTGACGGTGATGTTGTGCCACTGTTCACGCTCTCGATCCAACACCTTCACCGCGGTAATGAGGCCACTAACAGGAGATATACGAAACACAGCCTTAGGGTCAGACACAGGGACAATCGAGTACCTGAGAGAGAGAGAGAGAGAAAGAGAGAGAGAGAGAGAAAGAGAATAGTGGATGAGTGGATGGCTGACAGAAAAGATAAGAAAGTGTCAATAAAATGTGCGTGTGTGTGTATACATACTCTATACTGGTGCTGTGTCCTGTATCAGGGTCCACGGCGTGAACTCGTCCCACGCTGCACGGCGCTCTGCAGTTCTCTGTGATGTTCAGTGTGTAATGACTGCGAGTGAAGTGCGGCGGCTCATCTGCGTTCAGGACACTGATCCTCACCACCGCCTCGTCCTTAAACACACCACCACGGAGGAACCGCATATCCACGCTCGGGTTCTGGACCTCCACTGAGAGTGTGTATGAGCTACGTGTCTCAAAGTCTAATGCCTGTGGAGGCAGGAGAACATACACACATACACACACACACACACACACAAGTTAGTCTTCCATACAGACAATGTGAAGACAGAGTGATCATGGAAATGAGAAAATATTGTCTGGAACATCGATATTTACCTCAGATATGCTGGCAATTTTCTAAGAAAACAAACCGTAACCTCACCTAGCATCATCCACTAATAAAGACACGGGTTGTGGCATATTGAGAAACGTTAGCCAGAACTAGCAAATTCGAATTTTGAAGTTTCCATGAAAAAAGTATTCATGACTTCTCTCATTTCCTGTGTGAATTATTTATGCATAAATTAGTTTGCATCTAGGCTCCTTGTCGTTTGTGCAGCGCTACGCTGGCTGTTATAACCGTCTCTTATCTGTTAGTTTGTTAGCTACAGTGGATAAATGAAGATGCACACATGTCTTGGATGTTTCATTACACCAGAGAACACAGCAAATGATTTTGTTTACAGCGAGGAAGGAGGCTATAAAACTAGTTTGCTAGCCACATGTTAATCAGGGCCTCCTTTCATTCTCTCTCTCTCTCTCTCTCTCTCTGTTCCATTCCATCCTTCCTTCATGCTCCTGCACTCGTTCTCTCAGGCGTTCAGTCTCTAGTCTCTTTTCATTTCTCTGAGAGAGTCTCTTTATCTCTAAGACCTTCTCTCTCTCCTCTCTGCCTCCTATTATCAGACGCTGTGCAGTTCCTGCTTATCACACACTCCTTCGAGTGAAGCGTTTAACTCTCTCTCTCTTGCTCTCTCTCTCACTCACACACACACACTGCTGTCTCTATAGGCGCCCATCAGGCCGTAAAATAACTCGCTAATCATTTTGCAGTGTGTTTTTTTCTGTGTCTGTGTGTGTGTGTGTGTGTGTCTGTCTGTCTGTGTGTGTGTGTGTGTGTGTGTGTGTGTGTGTATGTGTGTTTCCAGAAGATTCGCCTCTCTGCTTTTCATTCAGCTGCTGATTATTTCGTGCCGCACTTTAAAGCCACGTTATCACTTTATGTGTCTCAGTCTGATGTTTAAACAATTCCATCTATTCATCTGTCTAATCTAATCACATCCAATCTCTCTCTCTCTCTCTCTCTTTGTCTCTCTTTCTCTTTTTTTACTCACTTTCCTCTTTGATCGTCTTTCTCTTTTCTCTCTCGCTTTTTCTTTTTTCTTGTTTTTTTATCTCTATTTCACTTTTGTTCTCTCTCATCGTGTGTCCTTATCTCTCACGCTTTCTGTCTGTTTTCTCATCCTTCCTTCTCTTCCCATATTTCTCTCACTCATTCTATTTCTCTCTTTTTCTCTCCTTTGCCCTCTCATTCTTTTTTTGTATCTCTCTCTCTGTCCCTGTTTCTCTCTCTTTCTTTTTCCCTTTTCCGTTCTCCTTTTCTATCTTTTTCTTTTCTCCTCTTTTGCTTACGCTCTCTCATCACTCTGTTTTCTAACTCTTGCTCTCTGCCTTTTTACCTCTGTTTTACTCTGTCCCTGTTTTCCTATCTCTTCTTTTATGTATTTTCTCTCTTCGTCTATCGCTCATGTTCTCTGTCCCTGTCTTTCCCTTTCAGTCCAGATAGTTTCTCACTTCACACTGATGCAAAAGTTCAGTTAGAAATTTTTGCTAATGCAGTGCACACTCCAGAACACACACACACACGCACACACACACATTTACTGCCCACAAGCCCTTTCTGTTCTATTTCAGTAAGACAAATGACTGTAATCGACTGTTTGACCCTCGCATTTACCTGGTTGAGTGTAATCACGCCCTCTTGGTTCAGTCCGGTGATGTTGAACATTTCCCCCCCATCTCCGTCCGAGATGGTAAACTCGAGTCGAGCGTTTTCACCCACATCAGCATCTGTAGCACTCACACGGCCTACTTCAGCACCGGGGAGCGCTAACTCTGATACGGAGAACGTCCACACGCCTGAGAGAGAGAGAGAGAGAGAGAGAGAGAGAGAGAGAGAGAGAATCATCTTCAGCAGTACCATCATTACAATGTCCCGCTAAAACTACTAAAACTTTCACATCTGAACGCCTATAAACCAAGACAAATGAATTTCTAGCAACTTCTTTTCCCAGGAACTCTGCTGTCTATTTATAAAATCACACTCGTGATCTCGAGTCCTATGTGATCACACAGTGAGGCTTTACCCAGCTGTGGATGTCATTTATAACAGTCCATTTAACAGCCTGCGGCATCCAGCTCCTCTGATTCACTTTCTTTCTCCTTCTAATTAACTCCCAGTGCACACAGTACGGAGACGCAGCAACACACTCTCATACACAACTGTTTTTTAAAAAACTCTACCGAGACATACGTCTTTTCATGGCTGTCGGAAATATTTTCTTAATGGGTGCACACACAACATGTAACAGTGATCAACAAGGTTTTTTGTTTTTTTTCCCCCAAAGCAACATGGTGACATCTGGAATTTTATCCGGAATTTTCCTCCTGGGAGAAACAGTACAACACTGATACTGTAGATACGGAGAGAAATCCTCAGAAATAACTGAGCAGTAACAAAATGACCTTCATTTTCTGTGTAAACAAGCTCCAGGATTAGAAATAATGGACTGTGATTGGCTGCTGCGCTTTTCTTTTTTTTTTCTCCTCCACAACAGCCGCTTGATAAAATCACACAAATATTCATATATTCTATTGAGGCCTTTTCACAAATTCAGTTAACGTACAACAAACATTTGGTGTTGTTTTTGAGTCAGGAATGTGTGTGTATTTGTGTGTGTGAGTCAAGCATGTGTGTGAGTCAGGTTTGTGTGTGTGAGTGTGTGTTTGTGAGCGTGTGTGTGCGTGACTCACGTTGAGTGAAACGTGGCGGGCTGTCATTGACGTCGCTGAGGTGCACAGTGATGGTGGTTGTTCCTGTTAGACCCCCCTGATGTCCTGCCATGTCTCTTGCCTCCAAGACCACGATGTACTGAGACTGCTGCTCTCTGTCCATATCAGACACTGCAGTCCGCAAGACACCTACACACACACACACACACACACACACACACAGTTAGTAGGGCAATCAGGCTCTTATGTCACACAACTACTTAACTCTACAACACATTTCCTAGTATTATGCTGTTTCTTTGATATATGCCACATGACCAAAAGTATGTACACCCCCCATTCAGCTATTTCAGCCACACCTCGTCACAAATTCCCCTTTTCAGTGTGTCTCCCGATTCCCAATGTAGTGACACCTACATGCTTTTGTTCTTTGTTCTCTGTGTGCTGCTTTTGTTATATACACATGCCTTTGTTTTAGTTCCAGTCCAGTCTCCACCCTTGTCTTGTCATTGATTTGTTACTCTAACATGTGGGTCTGTTCTGCGTTCAGACATTCTTTGTCTGTTGTCTTCCTGGTTTCCGACTACACATTTGCATCCTGCCTCATCTCGTTGCACGTTATACATCCAGTCGCTTACAGGTGTATGCTAAAATCAAACACACAGTCAGGCAGTCTCTAGTGACAACCACAGGCAGTAGAATGGCACTCAGTGTCTTTTAGCATGCCGCTCTTATAGGATGCTGCCTTTCTAACAAGCCTATACATCACATTACTGCCGTGGCAGAACCTCGTTCAACTCTAAGTACCGTTGTTTTGAAGTGGTAGCATCTCGGAGCAATAACAGATGAGCCGTGAAGCAGTAGCTCCAAAGTGCCTTTTTTTATAGACTCCATATTAATACACATGGATATGGAACGAGATGAAGCAAGCACATATAGATCTGCGGTTTGAGGGTGCACATTACAACGCTACAGTGCCACACTGCAGCTTCACAGTGCTATAATGTTACGCTGTATCTTTACAGTATTATAATGTTACACTGTAGCTTCACAGTGTTATAATGTTGCGCTGTATCTTTACAGTTTTATAATGTTACGCTCTATCTTTACAGTGTTATAATGTTACACTGTATCTTTACAGTGTTATAATGTTACGTTGTATCTTTACAGTGTTATAATGTTACGCTGTATCTTTACAGTGTTATGATGTTACGCTGTATCTTTACAGTGTTATAATGTTACGCTGTATCTTTACAGTGTTATTGTTATGGATCGGGACTGGAGGCGGATGCAGGTGCAGATCAAAGTCTTTATCAATGAACAAATAAACAAAACACAGGGAGCGCGGTCTATACTTAATAAGATTAACTATGAGACTACAATCTAGGCATTGCACGGAAACAAACACGAAGCTACAACCGCTAGCATGCTACAGCTACATGCTACTAACATGACTATATACCGATACTCGTTAAACATAGCAAAGTAACAAACTATACAAACGATACCAACTATAATACTGCACCACGAACGTGGAAGCAGCAGATCAAGATGAGCACCGAGTTGGGCCAAGCGTTCTGGGAAAGGAGCAGGCGTATCGACGAAGCACTGGCTCGGATTGATCGCCAGCTAATGCAACGAGGGCTGCTGCAGCAAGCCGGCCCATGCGCCACACCACCATCCGCGCAATTTCCCATGCCCCAGCTGCCGGAGAGCTATGCCACGCCACGCAGCCAGCCAAGCTACCCGGACTCCTAGGGTTTCCCGCTGCAGGGGAGTTATCCAATGCCATACAGCCAGTGGAGCTACTGTAACTCCTGGAGCTTCCCACTGCAGGGGAATTACACCACGCTGCCCAGTCCGGACCCGAAGGCTGGCCCAGAACTTTTTTTTGGGGGGGCAACGACGACAGCAGAGCTCCAGCCAGAGGCCTGCGGGGAGGTCTCGGCTGTGGAGCTCCCCCCGGAGGTCAACCCGGCGACCTCGGAGCTCCAGCCAGAGGCCTACGGGGAGGTCTCGGCTGTGGAGCTCCCCCCGGAGGTCAACCCGGCGACCTCGGAGCTCCAGCCAGAGGCTTACGGCGAGGTCTCGGCTGTGGAGCTCCCCCCGGAGGTCAACCCGGCGACCTCGGAGCTCCAGCCAGAGGCTTACGGCAAGGTCTCGGCTGTGGAGCTCCCCCCAGAGTTCAACACGGCCACCTCGGAGCCCCAGCCAAGGGCCTACGGCAAGGTCTCGGCTGTGGAGCTTCAGCCTGCCGAGGAAGCTGTCCCACTGTCCAGCCCAGCTGAGGAGGCTGTCCTGCTGCCGTGTCCAGCCAAGGAAGCTGTCCTGCTGTCCAGTGCCGCTGGGGGCGGTGTCCAGTGTTCCAGTGCCGCCGGGCGCGGCGTCCAGCGTTCCGGGGGCATCATCCAGCAGTCCAGTACCGCCGCCCGGCGTTCTAGTGCCGCCGGGGCTGCCGCCCAGCGTTCCAGTCCCGCCGGGGCCACCGCCCGGCCTTCCAGTCCTGCCGGGGCCGCCGCCCGGCCTTCCAGTCCCGCCAGGGGTGGTGCTCCGCCTCCAGTCCTGTTCCGTAGCAGTTATAATGTTACGCTGTATCTTTACAATGTTATAATGTTAAGCTGTACCTTTACAGTATACAGTGCTGTGAAGTATTTCCTGATTTCTTGTGTGTTTGTGTATATCTCATAATAAATAGTTTTAGATCTTCAAACAAAATTCAACATAAAACAAAGGCAACCTGAGTAAACACACAATGCAGTGTTTTTTTTGCGGTTTTTTTATTGAAACAAAAAAAAGTGATCCAACACCTATCACCAATGTGAAAAACTAATTGCCCCCTTAAACTAAAAATCTGTTTGTGCCACCTTTAGCAGCAATAACTGCAATCAAACTCTTCTGATAACTGGAGATCAGACTTCCACTTACTTTTAGGACTAGGACTTACTCCTACGCTTTGGACTGTTGTCTTGCTGTGTCATATATCAAGGAAACTCTGGACTTCAGATCCCATCAGCCACTGCACTGCACTACATGGCACATGACCACCTGCACCTGATTCACGTTTGTTAATGAGCACACTTGTGTATATATAGCCATTGTCTGCACTGTTTCTCTGTCTTTCGTTTGTCTTAGACCACTGTGTTCCATGTTAGCATGTTTATTGATCTTGTTAGTTTATGTTTAGTTTTTGCCACAGTTTATGGAAAGTTGTCTTAGTGTCTTTGTTTTGCTGTTTGTTTGTTAATTGAACTATTTGAATATCTGCGATTGCTTCTGCCTGAATCTTGAAACGTGACACGCTGCATAATCCAGTTACGCTTGAGTTACAGCTTATGGTCTGAAGACTGGATATTCTCCTTTAGGATTTTCTGGTAGGAAACAGAATTCATGTTTTCTCAATTACTGCAAGTTGTCCAGGCCCTGAAGCAGCAAAGCATCCCCACACCATCACACTTCCACCACCATGCTTGACCATAGGTGTGATGTTCTTTTTGTGGAATTCTGTGTTTGTTGTAATGGGACTCCTATCTTCCAAACAGTTCCACTTTCCACTCATCAGTCCACAGAACATTCTCCCAAAAGGTTTGAGGATCATCAAGGTGTGTTTTGGCAAAATTCAGATGAGCTTTAATGTTCTTCTGGGTTAGCAGTGGTTTTCACCTTGCCACTCTTCCCTGGACGCCATTTTTGCCCAGTGTCTTTCTGATAGTGGAGTCATGAACAGTGACGTTTACTGATTCAAGACAGGCGTGTCAGTCCTTTGATGTTGTTGTTGGCTCTTTTGTGACTTCCTGGATGAGTCGTTGCTGTGCTGTTGGAGGAATTTTGGAAGGTCAGCCACTTCTGGGAAGGTTCACTACTGAGCAGAGTTTTTCCATTAGGAGATAACGGCTCTCACGGTGGTTCTTTGGAGTTCCAGAGCCTTTGGAATAGCTTTGTAACCCTTCCCAGACTGATGTATTTCAATCACCTTCTTCCTCATCATTTCTGGAATTTCTTTCAGCTTTGCCATAGTGTGTTACTGGGTAAGACATTTAACCAACTTCATGCTGTTGGAAAAGTTCTCTTTAAGTGTTGATTTGATTGAACAGGGTTTGCAGTAATCAGGCCTGGTTGTGTCTAGTCCAGCTGAACCCAATTATCAATGCAGGTTCACAGATTTGGGGAACTAGTAACTACGGGGGCAAATACATTTTCACACAGGCCCAGCTGTTATTGGATAACCTTTTTGCTTCAATAATTAACAATCATTGGAAAAACTGTATTTTGTGTTTACTCAGGTTGCCTTTGTTTTATCTTAGATTTTATTTTAATTTCTGAAACAATTTAGTATGAGATACACAAAACCAAAAGAAATCAGGGTGGGGCAAACACTTTTTCACAGCACTGTGCCACATACCTTTGGCTGTGTGTACGTTTGTGATTCATAAAAGATTTGTGCATGTTCTAGTTCATAAAAAACAGGCAACTCTTTCTATCTGTCGGTCTCAGAATCAGTTTGTCTCTCTGTCTGCAGATGGAGTGATGATAATGAACGAGTGTAACCTGACTGTGGATCCACAGTGAAATACTGCTGGCCCTGGATGACGGAGTAAACAAGCTTCGCGCTGTTCCCATACGACTGATCATCTGCGTCTGTCGCTGTCACTTGAATCACAGCCGTCCCTGAACAAAAGAGAGCGATAGAAATAAAAAGAAAATAAAAGAGACAGAAAGATCTGAGGGAGAAGGTATACAGGGAGCAGAAGATTAAACTCAGTGAGCCAGTGAACACCTGTAATTTAGCTTTGATTCTGGCAGAGTGTGTATGTGTGTATGTGTGTATGTGTGTATGTGTGTATGTGTGTATGTGTGTGTGTGTGTGTGTGTGTGTGTACCAGCGCTGGCTCTCTCAGGCACACTGGCAATGTAGTGTGTGTGCTTGAACACAGGTGGGTTGTCATTTATGTCCTGCACTCTGATAGTGAATTGGGACGAGGCCTCAAGCACACGGCCCGTCCGCTGGTCTGTTGCCGTGGCGACGAGCCTGTACTGATCCTTCTGCTCGCGGTCCAGAGGCTTTGTCACGTGGATGTTCCCTGTTCGGCCATCAATCACAAACACTGACCCTGCCCCCTCACCGCTCAGGACATACAGGACACGCCCATCACCTCGGTCCACACTGGAACGCAACTGATAGAGAGAGAGAGAGAGAGAGAGAGAGAGAGAGAGAGAGAGAGAGAGAGAGAGAGAGAGAGAGAGAGAATTTATGTTTATGTGGCTGAGACACTGAATAAAAAAGTGATTATTTGTGATTACTATTAGTGCACTTTTTATTTTAGACATGATGTACTGAGGGTACAGTGTTCAGGGCTTCAGGTGTGTTTAGAACAATAAATATTTACACACACACACACACACACACACACACAGATTGTTGGCCCGTCTGTATGTACTTTCCATTTCACCAAACCTGATCTGTTTGAAAATCAGTGTGCTAATCCATATGTTTATTTTACACACACACACACGAATGTGAAAACAATCTCACGTTGTTAATTGTAGTCTCTCCTGCATTACTTGTGGTGGTCTAGTCCATCCATCCATCCACTAATCCACCCTCCCATCTGTCATTTCTAATTTCATCCATCCACCCATTCATTCATGCATCCCTCCATCCATCCTTCCTGAATACATTCATCCATCTATTCACCTATGCATCATCCATCCATCCATCCCTGGATCTACTAATTCATCCATCCATCAATCCATCATCCCTAAATATACATCTATTTACTTATCCATCCAATTATTCACCCATCCATCCATCATTTTTAAATCTATCCATCCACATATTCGTCCATTCTCCCACCCAACCACTCATCCAATGATCCACCCATCCACTAATTCATCCATCTATCCATTTTCCAAATCCATCCATCCATCCATGTATCCACCAATTCATCCATGCATCCATCCATCCATCCATCCAGCCTTATAACTACTCTTAATCTTTTTTCTCTCCATGTCTGCATTTTTTAGTCATGGTTGGAGTCTCTCTCTCTCCCTCCCTCTCTCACTCTCTGTTTGAGAGGCACTAGGGAGTTTTAGACCCCATAATACATTAATAATGGGAGCCTGAGACAGCATGTATATTTAGATCTGAGAATTAAACACACACACACACATTCCTCCACTTGCAGAGGTAATGCAGGTTGTGGGGAGGATGTGGATGTGGAGGGGGAGGATGAGGTACACACTGCTGTTAAGCTCACAAACAGAACAACTTTTGTAATAATCAGAGGGAGATGAGAAAATCAGAGAGAGAGAGAGAGAGAGCGAGAGAGAGCGGCAGGGAGGGGCAGAGAGAGCGAGCGGGAGGGAGGGAGGGATGGAGAGAGATTTCTGTTTCAGTCTTCTCCTTATGGAAAATACTAAATTATATTTTGTTGTTATGTAACTCTTAATTCTTATTATATTCCTTCTTCTGACTGCTCACTGTTCTGCTAAATATAATTCTCATCACACTCCTCTATCTCTGTCTTTACATCCCTCCATCTCTGCTTTTACATCCCTCCATCTATCTTTACATCACTCCATCTCTGTTTTTACATCACTCTCTATGTCTTTACACTCCTCCATCTGTCTTTACATCCCTCCATCTCTGTTTTTACATCCCTCCATCTCTGTCTTTACGTCACTCCATCTCTGTCTTTACATCCCTCCATCTCTGCTTCTACATCCCTCCATCTGTCTTTACATCACTCCATCTCTGCTTTTACATCCCTCCATCTGTCTTTACATCACTCCATCTCTGCTTTTACATCACTCTCTATATCTTTACACTCCTCCATCTGTCTTTACATCCCTCCATCTTTGCTTTTACATCCCTCCATCTCTGTCTTTACATCCCTCCATCTCTGCCTTTACATCCCTCCATCTCTGCTTTTACATCCCTCCATCTCTGTCTTTACATCCCTCCATCTCTGCTTTTACATGCCTCCATCTCTGCTTTTACATCCCTCCATCTGTCTTTATATCACTCCATCTGTCTTTATATCACTCCATATCTGCTTTTACATCCCCCAATCACTGTCTTTACATCCCTCTATCTGTCTTTACATACTTATATCCCTGTCTTTACATCCCTCCATCTCTGCCTTTAAATCCCTCTGTCTTTACATACTTCTATCAGTCTTTACATACTTATTTCTGTCTTTGCACTCCTCCATCTCTGTCTTTACATCCCCCTGTCTTTATACTCCTCCATCTATCTTTACACTCCTCCATCTCTGTCTTTACATCCCTCTGTCTTTACACTCCTCCATCTGTCTTTACATCCCTCTAGCTGTCTTTACATCCCTCTATCTGTCTTAACATCCCTCCATCTCTGCCTTTACATCCCTCTGTCTTTACATTCCTCCAGCTGTCTTTACATCCCTCTATCTGTCTTAACATCCCTCAATCTCTGTTTTTACATCCCTCTGTCTTTATACTCCTCCATCTGTCTTTACATCCCTCTAACTGTCTTTACATCCCTCCACTGCTCTCTCTCTCTCTCTCTCTCTCTCTCTTTCAGTAATTGCTCATTCGTTGCTGCTGTGAATCTGTTTGCACTGAAATATTCTCACAGCGGGAATAAAATTAATCCAGTCTATAAAAACAAAAGAACAACTTGGCAAAAGGAACGCTACAGATGATATATGACGAGGTTCCCAGCAGGACACACAAGAACACACACACACACACACACACACACACACACACACACACACACACACACACACTTACACTTTAAGCCAGCTGCTCTCTCTCTCTCTCTCTCTCTCTCTCTCTCTCTCTATCTTTCACACATGCAGCTTTGCTTTCTTTTTTTTTGGGTTTGGTTACATTAAAAGAACATTTTATACTCTCATCCGCTGACACCAAGCAGCTCAGCCATATGTGTGTGTGTGTGTGTGTGTGTGTGTGTGTAGGTGGGTGTATACATTGAAGATTTGAAATTCAGAAAATGAAATCTATAAACACGTCCAGCTGTTATGCTGCATTACTGTTGTTCTCACTACAGGCATTAAAGAATCATTTACATCACACTGAAGCGTTCAGATGTTTTTCAGATTATACACACGGCGCTTTATCACACTTCATCCACAGCACTGCTGAATCCTGGATTGTGATTGTTCAGAAGGTGTTCATTAATAATTCGTTTTCTATAACAGCAGCTCTGACAGTAGCACAGCGCAGGTTTATAATAACACGCTCCTTCTGATACATTATTGTTTCTATAGTAACAGCTTGTTCACAAGGACGTGTACAGCAGACGCGCCGCTGATAATAAACGGATTAAAAAACGTGTGTAATGATGTGATGTAGTGACGTTTTCTGTAAGGAGATGTTTGTGTAACGTATGGAAGGAGTCTCCAATGTCAGTGCTTTGTAACAGTCAGAGGTAAAGCTGTAACTTTAAGTTTTGCCACATCTTCAGAACAAGCTGCGATTTTCTGTCTTAATAAATAAAAGAAAAGTGAAAAAGAAGAGAGGCTGGTGAGGAAACGAATATTTTATTAAATTAATTGTTGGCTAATTGCTGTGGTATAGGAGGAATAAAACACTTGGTGATATGCTGATATAGGAAAGTAATCAACTTTGGTGCGGTAGCAGGTAAGCACTAAATTCTGATTTCTGCTTCTGTGAAGGTTATGGATGTGGTAGATTGGGGGTGGGGGTGAAGGGGAGGGGAGGCGGTGCGGGGGGTTGGGAATTAGAGATGAGTTTCCAAAACGTATACATTTTAAATTTTCGAATGTATGAACGCTAATTGTGATTGGCAGCATAATGTAAGAGAAGCTTAAATTGTAACATAGCTTAACTCTTAAAGTATCTTATGTCTCAGCACGGTTTTAATTACGCCAAATCTCGCTGTGTCTCTTACCCGTCCGAGCAGAACCGGTTCTGGTCCACTGTACTCTTCGATAACGAAAAACTGGTTCCAGATCCAGCTCCTCCGTCTCCTGGAGAGACGGACAGTTCCATTTAGCACTTCCTGGAAACTCAGGGACTTTGGGATATCCGTGGAATGGATTGTGCTGTTTGTCTTTAAGCCTAGCTTCGAGTTTTTGCTGCTTTGCTGAAGGGAAAGTGCAGACGCGGTGCTTTCTGAGACGCTGCCTTTAATCTGGTCTCTGCGTGAGGATCTCGGCTCCTTCTTATCCTCCTGCTCTTGTTTAAAAGCATCCCTCTGTCTGCTCTGAAAGGTTTCGGTTGGAGATGATGAGTTGCCTTGTCGCTCTGTCGCCGTGCGTGGAGCCGGAGCGTCTGCGTTCTCCACACACACACTCAGGCACACACACGAGCTGAGGACGAGCAGTACGGATCGGCTTATCAGCATGATTCAGTGGCGCGTCTGCTGCGGGATGAGAGTGAAAATGGACCGATGCTTTCTTTCTTCTCCTCCGTCTCTCCTCTCTCTCGCGCTCTCTCTTCGCCTCATCTCCTCTCCTGAATCGCTTTTGTTTTTATTTCTCGGCTCCATCCCTTCATCTCTGCCTTCAGTGGTTATTCACAACATGTGCTTCTCCATGTGAGTCTCTGTGTCTCTAACCCCCTCCCTCCTCCCTTTCTCTCCCCCCCCCAAACTGTGTGAAGCTCTTCTCTTCCCTCTTCTTCCAAGGTTTCAACCTGCAATCACAGATAAACCCTGAATCACAGTGGAGGTCAACACTGGATTTAATTACACTTCCTGTTAATCAGAAAAGCTTTATGGCTCCTCTGGGAATTTATTCCTATAATTGAACATTTATTTATTCGAACACTTTTTTCCTGATTGGAATCCGCCTGTCTTTTGGTGATTTGAACAATCGCACCCTGAAGCAAATGATGAAATAGCACAGCAGAGGAAATGCAGAAATTCACTTCACATTGCCCATAATTGGGTTACACAGTCTATTGAATGCTATTTTTATCAAAGAGTATTTCAAAACAGATTTTGATTTCGGTAAAAGCTGCATATGCAGGGAGCATTTTAGGAAGTTATTACGATTAAATGCCACATTACATTAGATGTGTGCCGATATTCAGCTTTATGATGTATCCTGATATTCAACAGTATTGTGGTTATAACCTGTCCAAAATGTCATCACTACTCCTGTGCTTCAGCTGTCGCAATTCTGTTGAATTCTGGAGTCTGATTGGTCAGAAGATGTTGATTAATTTTCCACAACAGCAGCTCTGACAATCATTGTTATTGTTCCTATAGTAGCAGCTCGTTCTCAAGGACTTGTACGGCAGACAGATGTGTAATCGGTGATGTGGTGAAGCTTTCCTTAAATTGAACATTTATGGAAGGAGTCTCCAGTGTCAGCGCTGTGTGACAGTCAGAGGTAAATCTGTAACTTTAATGTTTCAGACGTCTTTAGGACGGAGGCGATTGCATATATTTTTTGCGGTTTCTCTGTAACATGACAAGCGGTGATTGTTTTTTTTTGTCTTATTAACTTGAACACAGAGATTAAAGAGAGGGCTGGTGAGGACATGACTCTTTATAGCTGCTATAACGTAAGTGAGAACAGGAACTATCGATATAAATGTAACCATAAATGGATAAAAAGTGTGATGTGTTGGTCATTAATGACATTAAGCTGATGTGAAGAATTAGCATTGACACATGGCTAAATGCCATCATTAAACTAATTCAGATTTTAAAATATATATATTTAAATTTATTTGGGATGAACGTCAGAGAGGAGAGAGCTGAAAGTATAAAGTGTGTGTGTGCGTGTGTGTGTGTGTGTGTGTGTGTGTGTGTGTGTGCGTGTGCTTATGCGTATTTCTGTGACATAACCAAACCACATCACACATTTTCGTCACTTTGTGTGTAGGAGTGTATGAAATGATTAATCACGCTAATTAAAATGCAGCAATCAGTGTCTGATTATTCTACATTATCCTGCTAAATCATATTTAACACCATACGAGGTTCCATCAAATGACCAAGATCCACGTCTTCCACGTTCTCACATTGTCATTCTGCTGCAATTTTTTCTGAGATTTTTCTGAAGACTTCTAACACCAGTTCTTGTCGTATCCTATGGAAACCCCACTGTTAATATCACTCAAACTCTCAGTTCCTTTGAGCACATCTTCTTGATGTTCTCAGTGAGGTTTTTCTCATCACTATCAGCTTTGCCTCACTAGGGGTCTGGGCCCGGACGTATGTAAAGCTCCTTCAGCTTTAATAACACTGTGTTTCTCTAAAATCTTGAACCTTGGACGAAAAATATGCTGTTCAATGGAAAAACAAATAAGAGCACATACACACACACACGCACACACACACACGCATGCTGCTGGACATTTTACAGTGAGAAGGACACACTTTCTGAGTTATGAGCTGCTCACTGTGATTTCTCAATGTCCTTTAGCTTTACTCCACATCCACAGCTTTAATAAAAATCCATCTACTCTGCTACACAATCTCATGGCAATATGTTCTTCATCCCAGATTTAACAACTGCATGTTTATAACTGCAGATCCAGTGCCATGGACAGTGACGGTGATTAAAGCTGGTTTTAGACTCTGTGATTTCAGCACTCCTTTATTATTCCTCGTTATACTGTACAAGGTCTCAATAAACGCCATCAATCGGCGTGATCCGGAAATGAGCTCGTGCAGAAAGCGGGTTCGCATAAACACACAAATTTGAGCTATGAGGAGATTTTTTTTGTCCATTAGCACGTTTCGTTTATGTTTATCCATCACTGCTACCATATTTGTAGCTGTCCTGTGAGTTTGCCGTCTTCCTATTGGTCGATTTTACAGCTCATACTGGATTTCACAGAGTTTTTTTGTGATCAGTGCAGACAAAATTCTTGATTTTGCTGCGGCTTTTTTCAAAATTTGTTGGGCAACTTGTGGAGCTTTTTTTTTTGCAGAAAACTACTTGAATTGTTGAAATCACAGTCACACGAAATGGTTTTGTGCAGTCTTTCGCGGTGATCGAAAGGTCTTTTAGCTGTACTCGTGTTCGACGCACGTGAATTGAAGAGGGCTTTGGCTGAATGCGCATCGTGATGATGTCACATGATGTGTCTCAGCCCGAATCTGCGCAAAATCTGCGGTAATTTTGAAAAATTGCAAGCTCCTCCGAATATTGCGGAATTTCCATGATTTCGCATTAATTTCTGCGATTTAAAAAAAAATCGCAAAATCTTCGAGTGTCTGATTTAAGATGAACGTCATAGCAGCACTCACACTAATCAGACATTTCTCGTACTAACAGAACTTCATCATTAAATGTCTTTGGCTGCAATGGCACTAAATCAGTCACATTATCTGTCCTAAGACCAGAGATTTCAACTCACGACCAAATAATTATTTTACCATGTATACTTTTTCCTGTGACAGGCAGAATTTTTTATTTTGTAAATTTAGGACATAATTCGAATATCAAAGCTAATACTAGCCGAATACTGATCCAAATACTGACATTAACCAAAATAACTTTCTACAATGGTCTTTTGCGTAGTTATGTGAAACATCTGCAGGATTTAAAACAAGTTGTAATCATGTTATTGTTTTGGGTAAAAAAAAATTATGAAAAATAATAATAATAATAACACCATACCTGATCACAATCCTGCAAGTCCTGCATCTTCACTATGTTCCCTTCAAAACGAGGTCACACCAGGATTGCTCAAAATCAGCTGATAATTTTTTTGTGAACAAAACAAGGCTGCAAAATTGCAGTGTAGCAACAGCTTAAGGCTCAGAGGGGTTAAATGAAACCCGATGAATTTCATGGGTTGTGAATCCTGCAGGGTAAATCTTAAAGGCATGGACATCAATGTGTTCAGCTTGTTTAAACCGTTGGTGAAATCCGGTATGAGAAAAGAGTTTAATTTTTAACAAAATACTAAGAATGTGCCTGCTTTCAAAAATGAAAAGATTTTAAAAAAGAAACCAGTTTTTTTGTATTTGTATGTATGTATGTATGTATGTATGTATGTATGTGTCATTTTAAAATTATTCTACTTATAAATAAATGATCTAATAAAGGAATTTATAAAGGTATCCTTTTCTTTCTTTATCTCTTGCTCTATTCCTTTCTTGTCTTTCCTTTTAATATCAGACGCTGTGCTGTGAAACGGACTGTTAATACCAGGTGATAAATCCTTTATGTGGCCTGCTGCACTTGATCAATGCTGTATTTCAGCAGAGGGATTTACACACACACACACACACACACACAGCTTCAATAAAAGGACAAATTGTAACAGCGACCTACAATTACTTAGTAAAAATGATTTCGGGAAATGAGGATTTGCACGCAGGGATTAAACAAGCTTGTATTATGGCTTTACATCACAGAAACCATATGGAAATTAAGCAGAGAATATAGAAATTTGCAGAGCTTAGTTAGGCAACAAAGACCACCAGAGAGAGCTAATGGCGATGAAGAGTGGAGTTAACGAGAACAGGAAGCTGTGACCAAATATGGAAATTGGAAAAAACAAGGAACAGGTGCTACTAATCAGCAGAAAAGGATAATGAGAACTGGATGGAATGACCATAAAATAAAACAGGCCAGGTGGTGCAGACTATGATCAGCTAACAAGGACAGAATCAGATCTGATTTACACGTACATGAATTTTGTATCAAGATGCAGAGGAAAGTGCTTAAGGCGTTTAAATATACATGGTGTCATTCTTTAAGAGATAATAAATTGAAATCATTGACAAATTGCTGTGTGGTATAAAAAGAATAAAACACTCAGAGACATGCCGTTACTGGAAAATAATCCACTTCAGGGTGGTAACAGGAACATGTCGCATCCGGTTCTTTCTTTCTTCTCCCAATTCTCTCCATTACAGAGAAACGATAGTTTTCTCTACTTTTCCTGATTCATTTTCATTTGTGACACTGCCCTCTAGGGCACATGCTCACATCACATGCATGTACTGCATGTTGCCCAAGGCTTATGTAAACGTTTACGCATCACAGATTCATAGACACAGAAGTATAAATCAACTGCTGAGGTCGAAGTGACGCACTGCTGAAATCTAAAGCACTGTTTCCAATAAACCATCATCACTGAGCAAAAAATCATTATAACCTTAACTGTACCTCTCTCTCTCTCTCTCTCTCCTCCTCCTCCTCCTTTAGCATTAACTAGCACATTTCTGTGAAGTGGAATGAATCAATACTGCAGTTCAGCATAATAAAAATAGTCTAATATCTTAAATAAAATATGAACAGCTTCTGTAGCTGTATTTGTATGTAGTATTGTTTATAAAAATCTTCACTAAGAGGAAAGGAACATAAGCTGGGGATTTTTACATAAAAGAATCATCTTTTGAACAGACACGAGAAACAAGAAAGAAATTGTGTGTAATATCAACATTTCTCGCACTGTAACTTACTCAGAAATGATACAGTATGAATAAAATAATTGTGGTTAGCGTCAACTGCCACCCAAACATCAACGGGTTGCGTCGACATTGCATCACATATTCTAAAAACAAACATCGGGCGAAATGAAAAAAAAAATTACTTTCAAAGTAGTAAATGCTGCAGGAGCTGGTCATTCATATGGAATCTTTTCATAAAAAAAACAACTAACAAACACCAAATTTAATGTAGCATCTGTTTTTATAACCAAAATGTCCAGAGGTTAAACTCTGTTAGACTCCAGAAACATCACGTTGTAGTTACACAGCTTTACTCTCTCTCTCTCTCTCTCTCTCTGTGCAGACGTTCCCTGCTCGCCTGATAAATGGTCCCCATAAACGCTGTAATTAATACATTTAACGAGATGAGCTTCGTTAGTATTAAAGTCAGGTAGCCATCGATCTTCTGAGCGTCTCAGAGGGAACGAAGACCGTCACTCCTCTAACGATGTGTAATTACACTGCGTTCAACAATATCTCCCCTGTCTCACCTCGTTATTCATCACTCTCTCTTTCACTCCGTCACTCCCTCTCTTCTTCACTCCATCACCCTTTCACTCTCTCACTTGGTCACCCCATCACTCACATTTTTACTTTTACAACTTTGTTACTCTTTTGTTCCATCACTCCCACTTTCATTCTTATTCATCTTCCATCATCTTTACATCACTATTCGATCACTCTTTCACTCCATCACTCCACTCCATCACTCCTTCAGTTTATCACTCCATCATCACCGTATCAATATTCACACCTTCACTCTCCCTTCTTCATTCCATCATACCTCACTCCCTCACTCTTTTTCACACTCGTTACTCCGTCATTCTATCACTCCCTCAATTCCATAATCAGTCAGTGCTGTCCTTTATGACTCTTCCTCCCACAATAACTCTTTTCACTCCTTAAACACTTTATCACTCTTTCCATCCCTCCTTTACTCAATTCGCTCCATCCCTCACTCCATCACTCTGCCCCAATCCGTCACTCCCTCACCCCCTTATGATGGCTTCACCTCTTCACTCTTCACCTCATCACGCTTCACTCTATTAATCTCCCTCAATCCATCATTCGTTCTATCAATTCCTCAACACTCCACCAGTCCCTCATTCCTTCATTTTCCCAATCCATCACTCCCTCATTCATCATGCCTTTACCTCCATTCTTCCATCACTCTCTCCCATAATCACTCCCACCCTCCTTTTCTCACTCACTTTACTTCTTCACCCAATCACTCCCTTTTTATCTGAAACATACAGACAAAGATAGAGAGGGAAAGAAAAAGACAGACAGAGAAACAGAGAGAGAGACAGACAGAGAGCAAGGCAATGGGAAAGAAATAAAAAAACAAGTTAACGTTTGAAAGTTAAAACTAAATTTGAATTCAGTTCAAATGAAAAAAATCTTTAGGGGTTTTTTCCCCTCACCATTACTGGTCCTTTACAGGAAACAATGCAGATTACATTTCTTTTTTATTTTTTATTTTAATGAAACCAACTCTGTGTGTGTGTGTGTGTGTGTGTGTGTGTGTGTGTGTGTGTGTGCATGTGTGTGTGTGTGTGTGTGTGTGTGTGTGTGTGTTTCAAGATAAAAGGACACAGACAGAGAGAGACAGAGAGTACAAGAATGGACAGAAAGAGGAAAAACTTGTGTGGGTGTGTGTGTGTGTGAGTGAGTGTGTGTAATGATGATGGTCAGCATGTTCCAAATGGCATATCGCTGTTTGAATCTCCAACAGTAAAAATAACTCACGCTCACTCACCACACTCTCACACTAAGACTATGAATAGAGGGATAAAAGCTGGACCGGATGAGTGGTGGTTCCACACTTCTCCACACACAGACACAGACACACACACACACACACACACACACACACACACACACAAACTACTGATCAGTCAGAAGGACTTTAACATGTAGTGGTCAACACTGTGCACTGACCCATCTGACTTTTCAACCGAACATAAAAACAGCGCATGCCTTTTTCACAGTGTTGACATTACCTCCAGTCGTGCATACATTTGTGTGCTCGCTGCAGGTCAATTCACTTTTTTTTTTGCACTCCACAGGCGGCTCATTAACCATCATACTGACACCATCTGTCTCAAACATCCCTCTGTTCCCTTTACAACTACGCTAAAACACAGGCCATGAATAATGAAATCCATGCCCTCTTGTAGTGCTTGATAATTCTTATTGGGAGCCATGTGGGATTCAAATCCTTATATAAGTCCACTCAATTCAAATGGCCAGTGAAATGATCCTGACTACTGTATGTCCTACTCCTTTGGAAGGCTACACATTTCACAGTAAGAAATATAAATTGTAACTCCTCTTTAGACCAAAAATGCAGGCAGAGCTGGTAGATCATCTTCAACAGCTGTTTAGATATTTTCCTTATTACTTGAATAAACTGATCAATAAATGTTTAAGAATTTCTAATTGTCTCACAGTTGTTGTTTTTTAATCGATGTAGCATTAGTAGTGATAATTCAGAATTTGTTTTTGCATCTACCAGCACTTAATATTTGGTAAAGGTCTACCACCTTGACCAGCTTAACCTGTGTTTTGGTAGCTATTCAGACTAAGCTGAGATCTTCTGCAGGGCCAACAAGCCCCTGATTTAAAAAAACAAAAAAAAATGTTATTTTGTTTTATAAAATAATTTTATTACGTTTATTTAACATAGACTTTTCAATTTAGCTGTTTTTTGTTTATCAGCACAGAGGTTAACACTGGTCAAAGATGCCAGGTAAAAATATAAATGATTAATTTCAAGAATAAATAAATAAAACAGAGTCCTAAATGTGTTAACCTACTGTGTTCAATCATAGCAAACTATTGGCAGCTTCTTAGACCCCTTTAGTGACCTTTACAACAAAGAGTCTCACTATAAATCGAAAACCTTTTTGAACAGATATTTGGGATTATCCTGCTCTCCATACAGCTCTCCAGTTTCATCACAAATCACCACTGTTCCCAAAAGTCCAATCACAAATCAGCATTGTTCCCAAAAGTCCAATCACAAATCAGCATTGTTCCCAAAAGACCAAATACAGATCACCATTTTTTCCTTAAAAACCAAATACAGTACATATCACCACTGTTCCCAAAACACTCATCCCTACCATTGCTTCTTTTTGCCAGTGATAGAAATTACGGAATTTTGTAAATATATAGTTTGTGATGCTGCGACCAAATACTTCTTTCAACAAGAAATAAGTTAGAATCTATATTTTCTATTCTGAAAAAGCTGTATTCTGTTCTGATTTCTTCTTTTCTACGTGTCTTCATGTAATACGTTCATTATATCATGAATGGCAAATAATATGTTCATTATAAGTCTCTGAATATTTGCTTCAAATTGTCTGTCTAACTCCAAGATAAAACATAGGCTCTTTGTGTTGTTTTAGCATTTATGACGGTTTTTAACATAATATTTTTTATAATATTATATATTATATTCTTGGAAGCAAATGTAAAATTTCGAGCTGTATGCTTTGTCTGTGTGAGAAAATACCAGAAGACATGTCAATTTCCTATTTTGTCCCTTCTGCGTCGACTGTGCACGAGCTTGGGGAGAATCAAAGCGAGTCTAAAGCTTTAATCGACTCACGATTCCTAAATGAGTGGTATCAGAGAGTCGACTCTTCTGGAATCAAATCCCAGCCCCATAGTCTTCAATCTGTGAAATTACCTCAGGACGAGAGATGGAGGTAGCGTGGTAGATGACTGAATAACTAGCTCATAACTAAGTTAACTTTGCATATTACGACTATAGTTTGACTTAACGTTTATGTTTTATAATATTAAATCTGAAAGTATGTATTAAAATATAAATGTTCTCTGAAATCCTGTCAAATTACCTCAGGTTAACTAGCTAGCTAGCGTTAGCATACTTTGAGCTGATTGTTGCGATTTACAGAGCAAAGCAGTTTAAAAAAAATATTAATTAATTAATTAATTAATTACAAATGAGCTAAAAACGAATACAATATAATTTGTGCGATTAAAAAGATAGAATAAAATGCTTATTTAGAAATCAAATTATGAACTTGTGTCACTTTTTTCTGTCACTAAACTTTATTCTCGTCAGTTTTAACTTTTAAAACTTGCATTAAAATATGAAATCTGGTTATATTAACTTATATTAGCTGGTCATGGTTAGCACTCACTATTTTAAACATTTATATATAAACACGGCATTTCTTTCAGAAATGAATGTAATGTAAGCTAGTTTTGCATTAGCAGTGAAAATAAACATGTATTAATACAGCTTAAAATTCTTCTCAGAAGCTTGTTAACTAGCTAGCTTTTTTTTTTTTTAATCTTTCTAACTATATGTTGCCTGTTAACTGTTAATATTAACTACTTATATTATTTTTTCCCACCAGGCTGGTCCATAGAGAAGAGAGACAAGGAGAAAACAGGCCTGAAAAGAAACAGGAGGTCTGAATCTTGGTTAGCACCAGTCTTCAGAGCTCTTTAATATGTAGGTGTCTTTTTCTTACATTTGCACAGAGTTTACAGGTTTAGAGCTCTGAATTTTGCAGCGAGAGCTCTTGAGTATTTCATTATACAGCCCTTAATGTGGCCTGACCATAACATGCTTTGTGTGTCACTCTGGCTTGATAATTGGGTACTAAAACAACCATTGCTTTGATAAGTCGCTTTTACTAGGTTACAAGTTGAACTATCTACAGTGCCCTCCACAAATATTGACACCCTTGGTAAATATGAGCAAAGAAGACTGTGAATTTGTTTTAATTGTTTAACCTTTTGATCTTTTGTTAAAAAAAATAACAAATACTCTGCTCTCATGGATATCAAACAATTGCAAACAACACAGGTTTATCCACGTGATTTCTGTTATGAATTTTGTTAATTCTCTAATTATAACAGGCTCTGACCATTATTATGCTCTCATTTTACTTTGCAAAATAGTCTGCAAGTTTGAATCACTTTCTCAAGGACTATACATTTTGTAGTCACAGACATTTGGACGTTAATATAAACCACAATAAGAAAATAAATGTTCTTATACAAATTTTTCCCTCAGTAACAGTAAATATCCAATCACGTGGACAACTAATACAAATACTGCATTAAAATATTATTTAAAAAGTAAAATGAAATTACTTTATGGTCCAGTCAGTTAAAAATCAGTAAGTTGACTGCGGGTCTCTGTCATCATGTGCAGATCCCCATTCTCACCTGTTTAACTACACCTTTAAACAGGTAACGACTGATAGAATAGCGTATTATTATCCATCAAACTCGGTCCTTAATCTAATGTTAATACAGAGAAAGAACGGCAAACTCTTCAAAAATCAGGAATCATTCTCAAACTCTGAACCGATAAATTGCTTCAGAAAATATTTCCAAACGCGCTATACAGAGCACAACGGCGACATCTGCTGGTCAAATAACTGTAATGGCACAGAAAAAACATCAAACAAACAGTTCATACATTTAGAGCTCTTGCATACATTTTACTCAATCTAACATTCAGCTGAACATGAAAAATAAATAAATTTTCCTCCAGTGTTGGTATAAATTTTGTCCATTTTTTATTCTTTCAGACTTCTTTCAGACACTGTAAAACACTATGTGACAGTGGAATTTCCTACTTTCTCACTTTACGTCTTCTGTGAGAGGAATTAAACCGCCTCCAAAGCTTTAGAGTCAATTCCCAAATGACTGGTGCTGGTGAATCGACTCTCTGTCAGATCGCCTCAGTGTTCAGTCGGTGCAGTTACCTCAGGAGGAAGATTGAGGTAAGCTGACTGAATAACTAGGTTGTTAATTTGGTAAAGTGTTATGTTGCCACCATACCTTCCTTTAAATTTGATGTTTTATAATATGAAGTATGAAAGTGCAAGTAAGAAAATGACATACATAATAAATCTAATCTGAAATTCTGTCAAATTACCTCACGTTAGCTAGCTGGCTAGCATTAGCAACCTAAACTGTGCTTTAATGTTTTTTGTTGTTTTACAGAGCAGGGCATTTTACATATGAATAAAAACAAATACAATTTGTTGGATTGAAATAAGAATAAAACATTTTTGTAGATAACAGATGATAATGAAATTGTATCCGTAACAGGATTTCTTTCTGCCATTAAAATTTATTCTGATCTCTTTTAACTTTAAAAGCTTGTTTTAAAATATTATGAATGTTGTTTACAAATCCTCTCAGAAGTCTGGTCAGTTTATCTCATATTAGCTGGTTATAATTAGCACTGAATATTTTAAGCATTTAAATAAAGGCCAGAATTATCATGTTTGCTAGTTTTGCATTAGCAGTGAAAATAATTTTATGAATTAAAATTCCTCTCAGAATAGCGAACTGGATAATAGTAAAAGATTACAACACAAAACAGAAGTGTGTGCTGTATGTGCTCCAACTTTGGTCACTGTAATTATCTCAAATATTTAAACATTGTTTTTTGTTGTTGTTGTTTTTTAATAGACACAATAGTTTACAGGATTCATCATTTAAATACTGTTAAATACAGATGTAAAACTGTAAAAACAGGACTGAAAAGAAACAGAAGGTCTGAATCTTGGTGATTCCCAGGCTTCAGGGCTCTGACTCTTGGTGAGTCACTGTTTTTTGACAGGAAGTCTATAGTAACTCATAAGCACTCTGTACAACTGTGGTGGGCAGAAAAGCATCGCAGAACACACAACACATCATCTCTTGAATTAGATGGGCTACAACAGCAGGTTCCACTCCTGTCAGCCTAGAGCAAGAACCTGAGGTGATCATGGGAACAGACTCACTGAAACTCGACAGCTGAAGACTGGAAAAAGATCAGGTGATTTATTTTTCTAATCTTCAGTTGTTCCGTTTGGATGAGTCTGTGCCCATGATGGCCTTAGTTCCTACACGGCATTTGTACAGGTGTTCCTAATAAAGTAGATGTTGAGTGTATATCTAGGGTGAGTTAGAACACAACCACAGCTAGTGGTGCTCTTCAAATTGCACCAAACAATCAGACATTTTGTATTTATTGAAGGTCACACAATTTGTTTTTTTAATACCATTAACTGGCCATTCAAAGATATCTGATCACAGCATTTAACTTAAACCTGAACAGACCAGCCGCTGTCATGTAAGATTGCAGTTAGCCTTAATTTGTCAAAATGCACCACACAGAAAATGTTTAACCCTGATTATGTTATCAGCAGAATAATAAAGTGCCATTGAATTACAGAGATGGAAACTCAAGTCTGCCACCTGGACTCAAGTCGCACTTATGACTTGTGACTTGACTTGGACCTCAGGGACTTGTGAACATGTCTATTGAATGATTTTACAGAACAAAATCATCTGTATCTGGCTAGATTAGTTCTAGTGTCTCCTTTAAGGAGAATAACAAGAGTCCAGTTCCTTTCTCTGAAAGAAGTCATTCTTCTGTGATTGATAGATTAAAGTTTCCAGAAAATATTTTCAGAGCAGGTTGTGTCTTGGGTAAGAGCAGTCACATCATCACCTGGTTTCTTCAGTTTGGATTCATGTAGCTCCTCAGTAAAGTGGAGACTGCAGCTGATTACATCATCTGATATCTTGATATCTCAGATTAGACTAATAAGCATCCATTACCTTGTAGATTTATTTACTGTGAATAGAGCAAAATGATCATAAAATAATGTTACACTTATCACACCAACAGTAGAAAACTTATTGAAATATTCAGTGTAATTAAATAAAACAAGCACATGGCAAAAATAGAATGACACCATATGCAATAAGTTAGTGGTGTGAACACCAACACACTCCCATATCAATCAGTGGTATTTATAACAGAAGTGTGAACTGTGTGAGGTTGTACAGTTGACATTTTACTTCTGCTGTGTGCCACACACACAAAGGGCATTTTACACCACACGCTACAACCGCAAAGCCACCACCCCTCACACGAACGATTCAGTTCTGTGCAGTCTCACATAGTTCTGTGTTGTTTTATGTATCACCATGGTCCTGGAGGAACATTGTTTGTTGTGTACTGTACCAGATAAATATGGTTGAAATGGCAATAAAAGCCACTTGACTATTCCTGTGTTTTGACCTATTCCCTTGACTTCTCTTTGTATTTGTCCTTTGCTTGTATATTTGTGCCTTTCTGTGTTTCACCACTGCTATCATTAAAAGTACTGAATCTGGGGTTGTGTTTCAGGATTCTCTGAGATCTGTAAGTTACAGTATGAAATTACAGAATCTCAGTAACTCATTGTAGTGTCTCCAGTTTACAGTGTGGATCCTTCAGTAGATCAGAGAGCAGCTTCACTCCTGATTCTCCTGGATTATTGTGTTTCAGATTCAGTTCTCTCAGGTGTGATGAGGAGTTTGACCTCAGAGCTGAAACCAGAGCAGCACAGCCTTCACCTGTAATACTGCAGCGTTACAGCCTGTAGAGAGAAAGGAGGAAATCTCACGGTTACAGCTCAAGATAAACACACACACAAGGTATTTTTTTTATATTATATGCAAATAAATTCCCTTTTTTAAGGAGGTAGAGTTTCTTTTGTAATTTCTGTTATTTTGGTGTGTGTGCGTACCTCAGTATCTCCAGTGTACAGTGTGGATTCTCCAGTCCAGCAGAGAGCAGCTTCACTCCTGAATCCTGCAGGTTATTATTACTCAGGTTCAGTTCTCTCAGACTGGAGCAGTTTGATCTGAGAACTGAGGACAGAACTCTACAGCTTTCCTCTGTCAGATTACACCAACACAGCCTAGGAGAGAATTATATCACATCCATGTGATTGTAAATACACAAAGCAAGATGGTCGAACTGTCAAAACCAAAATATATTTTATATTCGCTTTCTCAAAGCTCAACGTGAGAAAGAAATGATATATTGGAAAAATGTATTCTAATTTCTTATGAAAGAAAACTTTTTTAAAAACAACAGAAGAGTGGACTGATTTATGCAAAATAATTTTCTGTACAATGAACAGCCTCCAGGTACAAACAACTGTCATGGTAATTAATTGCCTTTCTTTTTAACCACTGCAGTGATATATTTAATGATATTAATTTATTTTTCTTTGCATTTGTGTGTGTGTGTACCTCAGTATCTCCAGTGTACAGCGTGGATTCTTCAGTCCAGCAGAGAGCGGCTTCACTCCTGAATCCTGCAGTTTATTTCCACTCAGGTCCAGTTCTCTCAGACTGGAGGAGTTTGAGCTGAGAACTGAGGACAGAACTCTACAGCTTTCCTCTGTCAGGTTACACTCATGCAGCCTGGGAGAAAAAACACACAAACTACATTTATTTATTTGAAGAACGGGAGAGAGGTTCTGTGTTCTGCCTTTACCTGTGAATTACCCAGATGTTATTTTAAATGTGTAAGTAAGATTATTTTGAAAGTAAATATATGAATTAAGAGAGATTATACACATAAAAATTTTGTGTTTCAAACATTACAATTAAATAGAAATGGAATTGGAAAGTGAGAATGGAAATACTCACACAGCTTTTCTGGAGGCTTTGACCACTGGCAGCAGCCTATGAAGACATTCCTCTGATTTGTCATATTTACTCAAATCAAACTCATCCAGCTTCTCTTCTGAGGTCAGTAACACAAACGCCAGAGCTGACCACTGAGCAGGAGAAAGACTGACTCCATGGAGATGACTATATGCCCCTTCCTTCAGGTAAATTTGGACTTCCTGCACTAGAGAATGATCATTCAGTTCATTCAGACAGTGGAACAGACTGATGGATTTCTCTGGAGAGAGGTTCTCTCGGATCTTCTCCTTGATGTACTCGACTGTTTTCTCTTTGCTGTGAGAGCTGCTTCCTGTCTGTGGCATGAAACCTCGGAAGAGAGACTGATTAGACTCTAGTGAGAGACCCAGAAGGAAACGGAGGAAAAGATCAAGGTGTCCATTCTCACTCTGTAAGGCCTTGTCTACTGCACTCTTCAGGAAATCTGACATTTTTGACTTCTTTAAGAAAAAACATCCAGCAGTTTGCTCCTGAAAAATATTTCTGATTTTTAACGAGGACAGAAAAGCGTATAATGCAGCGAGAAACTCCTGAACACTCAGATGTACAAAGCTGAACACCTTCCCCAGGTGAAGCCCAAACTCCTCTCTGAAGATCTGAGTACACACTCCTAAGTACACTGAAGCTTCTCTGACATCAATTCCACACTCTCTCAGGTCTTCCTCATAGAAGATCAGGTTTCCTTTCTCTAGCTGTTGGAAAGCCAGTTTTCCCAGTGCCAGGATAGTCTTTCTGGTCTGCTGACGATCAGGGTCACATTTCTGATGGTACTTTTGGTCCTTGTGTTTGATGTGAAAGATCAGGAAGTGTGTGAACATTTGAGTCAGAGTCTTGGGGATCTCTCCACTCTCTGCTTCACCCAACATTCTCTCTAGAATAGTGGCTGAGATCCAGCAGAAGACTGGGATGTGGCACATGATGTGGAGGCTTCTTGAAGACTTCAGGTGTGAGATGATTTTATTGGCCAGGCTCTGATTAGTGATCCTCTTACTGAAGTACTCCTCTTTCTGAGGATCACTGAACCCTCGTACCTCTGTTACCTGGTCTACACACTCAGGAGGGATCTGATTGACTGCTCCACTAACTAAAGCCCCCCCAAGCCTCCCCTATCATGTGGCGCCCCCGCCCACATAACTTTTATAAAAGTAAATGACAGGTATGGATCCTGAATGATCAAAAATGTTTCTGAACACTATAGCTATTTTGAACAAGAGAATTAGGCTGTAATAACGTGTTCTATGTTGCATTATATTCGTCTTGTGTTCTAAAACCATTCACATAAGAATGATGTAAACTGGGAGGAAGGGCGCGTCTCGTTATCCATGACATTGTTAAATGATACTGTTACATTTCACAGAAATTGTAAAGGGGTATTTGCTTTATTCATGTGGTTAGAATAATTTATTTATTTTATGACCTGTTGTACAGGTCAGGTTTTTTTTGTTGTTGTTTATGTTCCTGTTTGAAATTGGACTTTGGTCTGCCGCATGTGGGGACTACGCGCACACACACAGACACGGGATACAAGATGGCGAGCCAAACCCATGGACAAAGTTTCTAGACACAACTCGGCTTCTTTGTGCCAGAGAGGATCTGCTGTGTACGATGGGACTCCGGAAAACTCGCTGCCAGAGCAGTAGGAGTGTTGGGACTAATTTTTTCCCTTGGAACTGAACTGAAATTTACTGATCTTAATTGAATTTGAAGGTATAAGTGAAACTGAACTTGAATTGGATCTGAAGTGTTACTTCACATTGTATTCTGTTTCATCATTGTGGATATTATGATTTAATATGACTTATGTAGGTTTAAGAGTGTTTTACTTGAATTGACTTTGATTTGGAAATGACATATTTTCTCACTTGTAAGGAAAGGAATAAAAGAGTTAACTCAAGGGATAAAAAAAGAGAAAATAGGCACACCCTATTAACCTAAAATAAGATACTTAGACCGGTCTAATCTAATAAAATAAGCTAGGTAAACCAAATTATTTGTGACCTAGGTGAAGGAAAGGGAAAGAGGAAAAAAAGGATTAAAGTGGGTTCTACCTCCCTTTTGCTACTTGCAGGACTATTCTTTGGTTCTGATGTCTGTTTAATGTACTGTCAAACCTTGGATTGCGAGTAAGTTGGTTTGCGAGTGTTTTGCAAGACGAGCAAAATTTTAAAATAAATTTTAACTTGATATACGAGCGAGGTCTTGCAATACGAGTAGTACGTATACGCTGCTTTTTTTTTTCTCTCTGTTGCCGAGTTCCAGAAGCTCATGGTTTACAAGTGTTACCTGCCGCAACAAGTTTTTAACTGCAATGACACGGGGCTTTTTTGGAAAAAGATGCCAAAGAGGACCTGCATTACAGCAGAAGAGAATGCAATGCCCAGTCCCAAGCCCATGAAAGACCGTCTCACCCTCTTGTTTTGTGCTAATGCAAGCGGTGATTTCAAAGTCAAGCCCCTGCTCGTGTATCATTCCGAGAATCCACGAGCCTTCAAGAAATGCAAGGTGCAGAAGAGCCAGTTAAACGTTATGTGGAGGTCCAACAGCAAGGCTTGGGTCACTCGTATCTTGTTCGTTGAGTGGATCAACGAGGTCTTCGGTCCTGCAGTGAAGAAATACCTTTTAGAACTTTTTCCTTTTTCCACTCAAAGTTTTGCTGGTTATGGATAATGGCCCTGCTCATTCTCCAGACCTTGAGGACGACATACTGGAGGAATTTGAGTTCATTAAAGTTCCTTCCTCCCAACACCACTCTATTACTCCAGCCCATGGATCAGGGAGGAGAAAAAGACGGAGAAATCCCTCACTTCAAATGTGATTAGGGAGGTGTGTAAAATGTGGGAAATAGTGCAAAATTTTGTAGAAAAGCACCACCCGAGTAAGACTGTAGCAGTGCGAGCGATGAATCTGTTTAACGACAATGCAATGTCACATTTCCGCGAAATCCTTAAAAGGAGGCAAAAGCAAGTGTCACTGGATAGGTTGCTTGTTAACATCGTACAAAAAGAAAAAGATTCCGGCGAGCCAACAGATAGCAGTGATTCCATTACTAACAGTGAAAGTCGTCCTACACAATAATTAATAAATTCGATTACTTTATATCAAATTTAAATAATAAAAATATAAAATGGTATTTTGTGTTAATCATTATTATGTATATGAATATTTTTGGGTTTTGGAATGAATCATCTGAGTTTCCATTATTTCTTATGGGGAAATTCGCTTTGATATACAAGTGCTTTGGATTACGAGCATGTTTCAGGAGCGAATTATGCTCGCAATCCAAGGTTTGACTGTATTGTCTTTGTTGGCCTTCAGTAAACTGCCGGCTTTTGTATTTAAAGTACCTGGTCTCTGGTCTAATTTTTTCACCGTTACCCCACTCCATCCGAGCCTAGAACTGGTCCAGTAGCTCAATAAAGTTGTATCAGAGCATACAAGTGCTACACCTGCGCTTGCTTCTTTTTACTGCCATGTGATCACCAGGATGTTCTGCTCCGGTTCTCAGCCTCTCACTGAACAGAGCAGACACAGTCAGTGCGTTTACATGGATAAGAATAATCCACTATTAACCCGATTAAAACAATACTGTGATTAAGAAATTACCATGTAAACAGCAATTATTAATTACCTTAATCTGATTACGGTCATACTCAAAGTAAACACTAATGGAATTAAGACGTGGAGTACTCCTGTTTTAGTCGTGTCATGTCTGTAATACATGTCAATAAACACCTTAATCACATTATTAACGTCGTGTGAGGGTTTTCACTGCATTTTGCGTCAAGATACAATCTCACACGGCAGTGCTCAACATTTTGGCGAACGAGAGAGTACGGCTGCATCCCAAACCGCATACTTGCCTACTATAGGCCTGTAGTGGGGAAAAATACATGTATCTCGGCTACTATATAGACGATGTGCCGTTAATCTAATTATGTTCTATAACATGTAAAACGGAGTACATGAAAGGAGTATTCTAAAAGCGACTCATGTAAACACCTTAATCACAATATTATCTTACTCGGAGTAAAGTCAATAATTAGATTACTGCTGTCCATGTAAACGTAGTCCGCAGACGCAGAGACAGGTGTGAGTGCAGCGGGAAAGCGAGACCTCACGTGTGCATGACAGTACTGGTGAAATTTGGAAGGTTGCTAAAGTTTGTCCAAAAAGTAGCTAGGCGCCTTTGTTTTTTTTTGTTTTTTTGGTTTTTTTTGGTTTTTTTTGCCAAAAAAAGTCGCTAAAGGGGTCTGAAAAGTCGCTAAGGATCACTGGTCTGCAGTGACGGCTAGATAAAAGGCAGGCTAAGCTCCACCTCTCCCCAGCAAAAAGAAAATACAGAGAGAGAACACGGAATTTTTTCCATTTATGCACATTCTGTTTGAAAAGCAATAAAATACACCGAGTACCCAAATGATGCCCTGTCGTTGTTTATTTCTTGAAAACAATTTGCGCCCCCTTCCGATTTCTCCGCGCCCCGCCCCATGGCCGAGAACCACTGTACATATTCAACATGGTGTAACTAAAGTGCCTACACTGAAAGAAATATCTGCATTTTTCATGGAATATTTATCATCTTAAATTACTAATCAAGCTCTCAGGTTATTATCTGAATTAATAACGATTAGTAAATCCAACACACGACATTTTATATTGGCTTTGTTAAGCGACATGTGAAGAACATGGCCCTGATTTTCCCTTAACACAGAGACAGAAAGTGAAATTACGAGAGAGAGAGATTTCTGTATCAGGAGAGAAAACCAGAGGAAGGTTTGGCTGTAGCCCTACTGCTATATTACTTTTTTTATTATTATTTATTAGTTTGTATTAATTAAGATCATGAACAAATTAAAGTAGAGACTCGGCCCTGTGCTTTCTAATCTCTGTATAACTTCGCAAAAGTAACTTCATATTTCGTTTCCGGTTTTCATTAATCTACATTTGGACCTGTTGATACTCATTCTTACCTGTTTAACGAGTTCCTTTGGTTTTCTCATCCGCCATACCCGCTCCTTAAACTCAGATGTTTACCGAAGAAAAACAACAAACTCCGGTTCGAGAGTATGGTGTCAGAAGAATGCGCAATACGCCCTAAACACGGCGCTTTCGCGACCCCTGCTGTTTAAATGTTGTAACTGCACGAATAAAATAACGAATACACTGTACATTGTCCTGTATACACAGCTCTTCGATTTAGAAGTTGTTCAGCTGAAGATGGAATCAAATAAATAAATTTTCCTATTCCGCTGAGAAGAATAAAATAAATAAATCAAAGATATTGTTTCGGGATGATTAAAGAGCGAGACAAATAGCAACCAGATGAGTTGGAAGGGTGTCGGTTATTTTGTTTTGTTTGAGCTAAATAGATAGTAGATGTCTTTAACTTTCCTCGTTTTGTTCACCATGCTGACATGAGTTAGCTTGCTATCTTTCTGTTAAAACATTCAGTGTTGAAGTATACATATAGTTTAAAATCCTCAGATGCCCTAACTGTAGTCAATTTGTCTCGTATTAACACATAATATTAAAGGTATTTACGAATATGACTTTAAAATAACTCAGAAAGTGTTTCATGTTCGCCCGTGTTAGATAACTGGCTTTAAGCAGTGAAAATTATAAACATTTGTGAATATGCTTAAATTATGAAATTTGACAGCGGTTTATTTTGCAATCTATTTTTATTCTGTTCTATTCTACGCAGCATGAACGTGCAGTAGCACCTACAGTACATTGTTATTGTCAGTGTAGATCACTTCACTGAGTCGATTCTTTTGAACCCGTACAAGTGAGTCGAATCTTGTGAATTTGATTCACAGAGCGTCTATTCTATATTAAAATCACACATTTAGATTGTTTGAAAACAGCTAACAGTAACCCAAGTGAATGTCGAAAAACCTGAATTAATATTAGACATTGGATACTTTTTGGAAATCGATTATACAAGGACTTCATTTTGTATTTTCACATGTTCAACCTCAAACACTGAAATCACTGTTAACAAATAACGCAAATTATTATTTTTTATTAAAAATCATAATATATGAATTAAGAGTTCTGCATTTAAATGTTAAATGCTTAATGGCAGGATTTCTAACGGAATACAACTTACTTTAAAAAAGAAATGATTCCTCGGATTCACTTAAAGGAGTCGTTCATGAGGAACCGATTCGTTGGTGAATTACTAAATTGCCAGTGGGACTGAAAACATCGCAGGTTTCCTATAAACAGCTTCTGTTTATTTATCTACAGATTTTTTTTTAGTTTAAAAAAATGAAAAGTCGTTCTGTTCACAGCAGATGAGTGAAAAATAAATCTTGAAAGAAGGGCGAGTTTTTGGGGAATTTTGACAGGTGAGTCATTGAACGGCATCTAAAGCAAAACTGGGTTAGTTAGCTCTGCTAGCTTAGCCGGTTAGGCTAGCTGATGATAAACTAACTTTGCATTTGCTGAAACCTGGAATAAAAATATTTAACAATACAATAAATTGTTAACCACAATTCACTTGGCTTTTATCCGAAAATAAGTAAGATGTGACTCTGTCGTACAAAAGTACATTTTGTGACCTAAATAAGGCCGCGGTTAGCAAGCTAATGCTAGCACCTGTCCTTGCTAAGGCCTGTAAACAATTAGGTTAGATTTATTAGCAGTAGACTTTTCTAAAACACGAGTCTGTCTAATAATTTAAACGATGTATTATTTCGTGTTTTCTTCCACATGAGTCCAAATTAGTCGTCAGTTTGATTAAAAATGTTGATTCGTTAGCTAGTTAGCGGTGTTGCTAAGCGCTGTGTCGAAGGCTTTGTTTGTGTTTGTGGGTGTGATTCTGTGCCTCCTATCTTGAAACACATTATTAAAGATTAAACACAGAAACGCCAGAGGAAATTAATCACCTGCTTTTCTACATATTATACATCTTCTAACTCATAGTTAAAGACATTTTAATTCGTGTTAAAGTGCTCATTAGGAAGGGGCGATATTCGACATCTTCACGATAAACAATTTGTATAACGATATAAAGGTCTGGTGTTGAGGTTTTGCTGACTAAGCACCATCAGGGTTTACAAATTAAGAGGATTTTATAAGAATGAAAAGTAATCGATGTATAAATAGTTTGTAAATATTCTCTTGATTACATTTCTGAGTGATTAATGAAGTGATAAAAGCACCGACTGTAATAACGAGGGACGATACTTATGAAGCGAAATTGTCATTAGATTATTTTGTAAGGAATAACACTCAGCATGTTGTGATAATGCTGAGTTCACGTTTCCATCCTGATGATGATGATTATTATTTACCTCTAACAAAACATCCATAACATAACAAGTGTGGTTTGCGAAATTGACATGTGTTTGCTCTCTTCTCTCAGAATGGCTAGCTGTGGAGAGGTCGATCACTCCATGGACGCGCTGGCCTCAGGTAAAAAAGTGGGTGGGGTAAGAGATGGCAGTGGAAGCCCCTCCCCCTCTCCTCCCCCTTCACTTCCTGTCCCGGAGTGCGCTATATGCCTGCAGAGCTGCGTCCACCCGGTGCGCCTCCCCTGCGGCCACGTCTTCTGCTTCCTGTGCGTGAAGGGCGCGTCCTGGCACAGCAAACGCTGCGCCCTGTGCAGACAGGAAGTGCCCGAGGACTTCCTGGACCGTCCTACGCTGCTTTCTCCGGAAGAGCTGAAGGCCACCGCTACGGGAGGGCGGAGCTTAGGCGGCCACGCCTGGTACTACGAAGGCCGTAACGGTTGGTGGCAGTATGACGAGCGCACTAGCCGCGAGCTGGAGGAGGCTTACCGTGAGGGCAAGAAGAGTGCCGAGATGCTCATCGCCGGCTTCCTGTACGTGGCCGACCTGGAGAACATGGTGCAGTACAGACGCAATGAGCACGGCCGGCGCAGGAGGATGAAGCGTGATGCTGTAGACGTTCCTAAAAAGGGCGTGGCCGGACTAAGGCTGGATCCAGAACCCGCTACAGGATCCGGGTCCAATTCCCTTCCCAGATCTGGATCGGTTTCCCCGGCATTTCCTGTCCCTGTACCCACGGATTCGACTGTAAGTTCAGATGGAGGGGTAACGGAGAGCCATGTCAGAGAGGGAGACGTCCGGACAGAGAGACAGTTGAGAGAGAGACAGAGAGACAGAGTGTCTCCAGGCTTCGCTGATCCCACAGCCACAGATTTGTCACTGAATTCAGAAACCACAACATCGGAGAGGGAGAACTCGGCGGACGGAGCCGATACAAGTGGAGCGATTCGCTCTCAGGCTGCGTTTGCCCTGCCCCCGATCCGTCCTCCCGTCATGCTGGGCGGCGACCGTGACCTTCATCATAATCCTCAACTCGTCCAGGCGTTCGCGCAGCTCCATATTGGACGGTCCGCTCCTGAGGAGGAGGAGGAGGAAGAGGAACATGAAGTCGACGACGACGATAACGCAGACGATTCGGCTGCAGCACCCGATCCGTCCGGTTACGAATCGGAATCAGGAACGAGTGAAGACGAGGACGAGGAAGAGGAAGGAGAAGACGACGAGGAAGGCGTGAGGCACAGACTGCAGAGGATGGACGGTGGAGTTCGGTCCCGCAGTCCCGACGGCCAGTGCACGGTGACGGAGGTGTGAGACGTGAACATGACTGAACCTGTAAACACAGACGGTTTAGAACTTGAGAAGCAGGGCGTACACTTCTGTCTTAAACGTCGTGTTCTTTACAAACCTTTGGCTGTATCCCAAACTCTAGCATGCGGAAGAACATCTGGTTGGTTTTGGCGTATAAGTCGGAACGAAACTTCGTAATTGAAAATTTTGTCCAGCTAGCTAGCTAATCGTCTAATCAAAAACTGCTTGCCTGCCTTTAGAGGACACACGGAAGCGTAACGCTAAAACTAGCTAGAACTTTACGCATTATTTTATTATACCTTTAATTATTTGTGAACTCGCTTGCTGCAGTTTCTCAGTGTTAAACCTGCTTCTGGTGCAGCGTGAGTAATACTTACGTTTGCTGAGCCACCAAGAACAACACGCGAAACATCATGCAACCGCTATCATGAAATGAAAACTGTATTCTAACACTTCTTTAAAAATAATAATAAACAGCCAGCGCTCTTGTGCGAACACTAACGATGTCTAGAGTTTGGGACGGAGCTTTCGTGTGATTTTTACTGACCTACATCGTACATCATATCTATATACGAGGTTATATAGATACGAAATATAAACAGCTGTAGATACGAAGCGGGGACGTAACGTGTGAAGACACTGAGATGCGTGAGGGACTGCTGAAGATCCAAACAAGCAAAAAAACATCATCATTTAATGTTCATTCAGCCAGAGCGAGGGTTGGCGAGGACGGAGAGGTTTCAGTGTAAGGTTAAGAGTGTGTGTGTGTGTGTGTGTGTGTGTGTGTGTGTGAGAGAGAGAGAGAGAAGGAGTGAGAATGTCTTTTGTTCTTTCTTCATCCTATCTTTCTATAGCAGTTGTATGAGTAATGCAGCCTTCCTTCCTTCCTCTTTTAATCTCTCTCTCTCTCTCTCTCTTGCTCACACACACTGTCTTTTGCGTCTCTTTGTAGACATGTCTCTCTGTCTTTTTCTTTGTCACTGTGCCAGTTTGTCTCTCTCTCTTGCTGAGTCTCTGTCTTTCTCTCTCTCTCTTGTTGAGTGTCTCTCACTTTGTGGGATAGTTTCTCTTCTGTTTTTCTGCTTCTTTCCTTCTGTATGTCTCTCACTTTCTGTCTCTCTTTCTCTCTGTTCTTCTCAGCTCCATATTTATGTCACTGGAGCGTCAATAAAACATTTTGCTCGGATAATATTCACACCGTGTCGTGTTTCGTATGGAATGTGGAAGAAAAACATATAAATCATCAGAAGGTGGTACAGCGCTCGCTCTCTCTCTCGACTGAACTGAATTCAGTGTTTCATCACATCACACTTTAGTAGAATCACGACTCCAGATAGTGATGTGTGTTTGCGTTATGTGTCATATCTCTCTCGATTTTTTTTTTTAACATGTATTACTGTGATGCGTTTTGAAGAAAGTGCCCGTGCCCCAGGCTGAGACGCTATGAACTCTGAGAAATGGAGTGTTATTTGAGGATTTTATTGTAGTTGTGGTTCTCTTCTTCTTCTTCAATGTCCGGTTCTGAGAGTTTTAATTATTGTTTAGTTTCCCCAATCCCAATATTCATGTCCAGTTGATTGGGATTTATTTTAATTTTTTTGTCATCAAACAAGAAGAAATGATAATAGCTATGATAACCTCTTTTGCTGTACTTTGTTTTAATAGTGATGTTTTTCTCTTTTGTTACCAAGTCGATTGAATTAATAAAAGTGTTGTCTGTTATTTGTCTGAAATGACGCATCTTGAGTTCATTTTCACTTCTCCATCACTTCACACTTTAACATGAAATAAAAATACTAAAAAGTGCCTAACGTTTCTCAGTTGTTCAGTGTATAATAAAGATCAGCGTGAGTGGGAGGTGAATGAAGTGTGTATTTGCAATGAAAACACAAAACTACAATGCAGTACTGGAGCTGAAACATTAAATGTGTGTGTGAGTGAGAGGGAGGGGGTTGTGCTTGGAGATGAGGTGATAATCTCTCATGGAGATGACAGCTGTTGGCTGGGACAGTTTTCTCACGATTTTTACTTAAACACACACACACACAAACAAGGGAAGTGTCATGTTCACACTCCTCCAAGCCTCCCTACACTCTTTCACACACACACACTAATGTTCAACGGTTATGAGTAACTCGTACATCATTCCTATAATCAGCCAGGTTGTGCCTGGGGCAGATTTAGTGCTTTGGGGGCCTCATTTCAGTGTTTTAACATCGATATTTACATTTTCAGCATGTTATTTAGCCTTAATTATTAAAAATACATATCATTGCATTTTTAGGGGCCCTTGGCTTCTGGAGGCCCAAGGCGGTCACTACTTTGCCTAAGAAGATAGTATGAAGCTGAACACAACATGTAAATAAAATGTAACGCCATGTGTATAAATTTCTTATCAGGACAGTGCACACCACCACCAAACAACTGTTCTTAAGTTCCGACATAAAATGGTAGTAGTATAAAAAGGTGTGTTAGATTTTGGTTAAACCTACAGGAAGGTACATCTCAAGGAAGAGGCTTGGTGACTACTGCCCTACATAGTTCCCTACTTGTGAGTCCACTACCTGCACACGATCTCTGTAATGAACCAACCGATTTAGGACACACCCAAAGCAGGGTGGTGGTGATATGTTTACCATCTCTATTACCTTCTCTGTCTGAGCAAAGGTATAAAGAAGTGTCATTAGTGTCACCTCAGTGAATTAGACTGCAAGTGATCTATATGAGAAATGCAGACAGAGGAATATAACCTGGTGTCTGGCAAACATCACGAACCTGCCGAACACACCATAGAAGCATGCTCAGTATTCATCTGCTCACAGCAGGATGGAGTTTATCTTGGTTCGTCCTCTCTGACCCTCACAGCGCTCTGCACATGCCTGCTTCCTCTCCGTAACCTCGTTTACCAGACACCTCAAATATGCACTTTCCTTCTCTCTAGCATAGTTTCTGGAGTGGAAAAATCCTCAGACCGTGTATTGGGAACATTCAAATTTTATCATTTATAATCATCATCTTCCTTCTTATTTCTCAGTTATAGCAAGATTCCTATGGGTGTGCACACATCTGAGAATAAAGTAATATTTTGTGGTGTGGAGAGACATGATGTCTACATTGTAGACAGTTAATTTCTTTTGAAGACCAAAAAGTAAATCTTTGCTCATGCCCAAGCCCTCAAACTCAATATGAATCAATCATTATTAATAAATAAAACATTGTTTCATGCTGTTGCAATAAAATACAGTGATGAAGCAGAGTTACTGTTACCACCAGCAAGTTGATTATTTTCCTAACAGCATGTCAGGCGTTTTATTCCTCAATTTAGCAACAAGTACAATTCATATTAAAGAACACCACATCATACTTTTTACCTGTTTTTAATCACACTTAAATGTTGTTAAGCATCTCTTTTTCTCCCTCACTTGAAATCAATAAGAGAAAAAAAACAAATGGAGCTTTTCATGTTACAAGAAACTACAAAGAAGCATAAACTCCTCTGTCCTGAAGATGTCAGAAAACTTAAAGTTACAGCTAAATGTCAGTGAAGATTTTATTTAAATGAAGTGCAACCAGAAAACCAAAACCATAAAAACAAGAATCAGGACTGGAACAGAGAAGACGAGGCCAAAAAAAAACCCCAAACGCATCCAGCCAGAAAACAGGACTGCGAGGAGCCACAACAACAGAAGCTTGAAAATGAAACGCGTAGAAACCAGAAGTTACATAAAGGTGCTTATTAGGAGTAACACAGAACAGGTGTGAGTGATCAGTGGGCCATGTGACATGGTCATGTGACATGCAGGGGCTGATGGGTAATGTAGTTCAGTGCTAACTGTGGCATAACCATGACACTAAAGCGCTGACACTAGAGACTCCTTCTATAAACGTTACATAAACATGTCCTTAGAGAAAACTTCACCATATCAATGATTTTAATACATGTTTATTATCAGTGGAGCGTCCACTGTACACGTCCCTGTGAACGAGCTGTTACTATAGAAACGACAAAGTATTAAACAAACGCATTTATTATAAATAAACCTGCACTACTGTCAGAGCTGCTCTTATAGAAAACTAATCAACACTTTCCTGCTGGCCAATCACAATCCAGGATTCAGTGGTGTAAAGAAGCAATACTCGCTAGCTCAACAACAGCATGGCTCCTGATGTCACGATTCAGCACTGAAGCCTGCCTGTTTGGTCGTATATGGCACTCCAGAGTTTCAGCATCACAGACACTCATCTGAGATATTTTTTACCTTTTATAACCTTTAAATATGATCATGTGGACCGAGCCGGCTGAACCCAGATCAGCACTCGTCCTGTCCAGAGCAGGTGCTTCGAAAAATAGCTGTGGAGTGTCGTAATGGAGACAGACACAAAATGTGGCATGAATTTTACAGCGAGCTGGGAATACACACTGACCTCATGAGATCGGGTTATAGACAGATCACACACATTACATTCATTACGGCAATGAGGTCCGACACCTCAGACGGCTTTATATTTCTGTAGGTTTGACTGATGGTCACAATACTGACCAGGGGCGGACTTAGAGCTAGGCAAAGCCACGCAACCGCCTTGGGCCCCTAGACACCAACAACCCCTTAAAAATCCAAACTATATATATATTTAATTATTGACGTAAATAATGTACGCTGAACATTTAAATATCGGTGTTAAAACGCTGAAATGATGGCCACATTACTATATTTTGCCTCGGGGCCCCAAATCACAAAATTTGCCCCGATACTGACATCACTATGTTCATATTTAAACTTTATGTGGATTATTTTGGCTTAAACGCCAGCGCTTTTGAATCCTGGATTGTGACTGATCAGAAGGTGTCGATTAGTTTTCTAGAACAGCAGCACTGACAGTAGCACAGCTGCACATCGCAGCTTTATATCAATGCGCTCGTTCTAATAACAGCTAACAGTATAGTTATGGGTTGTTATATTTTGTAGTGTGTACAGTTTGTCTTGTTGTGTATTAAACGATTTCTATAGTTGTCTTTAAGAACATCTTTAGGATTAGCCTTTCCCACAGAGACCGCTCCGTGACATCATGGAGACTCTCCAGCTGTCTGGAAGTACTTTAGTGTGTACTGCATTTAAGTGTATGTGTGTGTGTGTGTGTGTGTGTGTGTGTGTTTGTGTGTTCTTCAGCGTGTATTTGATCTTGTATAACACGGAGCAAGACATCTTTAGAGACCATCAGAGAGAGTAACGCATCATGGTGAATGGTTTCACATTGAAGAGAAAGATAGAGGGATTAACACCAGGCTAAATGGAGAGGTGATGACATCGCCAAACACAGACAGGCACGAAGAGACGACGAGAGGATCATTAATATTTTTAACATCAAAAGAAGAGTTACATCAGCGCTACGTCTTATTAAGTCCTGCAGTTCATAGTAGGCTTAAGGGGATGTGATGAATACGGTGATAAGGAACACAAAAGGAATTCTCAAGTCTCATTACACGTAAATTTATACAAACTCAATAGATTTCGTCAGTTCTAGCTGGAGGGGATGAAGAGACATGCTAAATAAATTCATCACATTATCTGTACAATTAAAACGGCAATTACGACCCACTCAAGCATTTAGGGTGGAATTTCAAGAATTTTTCGTTTTATTATTTAAAGCAGCATCTATCATTCTATCCAGCAGTCTTGCCATACTGATAACGCTAGTAGGCATAGGAAATAAAACAGTCAATTCCACTGAAAGTAATTAAAATAACATGTTGGTTATACGACAGAAATAACATCTCATTAGAAAACCAGAACACTGGGGAAAATTCTGTTCCACACAATAACAGGCGGTAGCCAATAAAACGTGCTTAAACAGAGTAAGGGGCGTGTTTGGCACTGAGCTTGTTAACCACCAGTGAATGAGAATTTGGGACTGTCGTAAAATATTTCAGGGTGGGTTCAAACCCGAACTCTACCCGCTAGCTATGCTTCTGGATATGGAAGGTTTTGGGGGTTTTTTGCTAATAACTGGAATTATGAATAAATATGTTGGTAAACAGCTTGACGAATAAGGTCCTTCAGAGTCAATAATTTAGACATGCAATTTTCACAATGCTAAACTGGTGGCTGTAAGCATCCATTCCTCATTAGCTGCTGTAGCCTGAATGAAATGTTTTTGGCTTGAACCCTCACTTTAATTCACTTAAATATCTGTGAGGAAGCCAAGCCTTGTTAAAATACCTATTTGAGCTGTGTGTATATGTGTATGAATGTGTGTGTGTGTGTGTGTGTGTGTGTGTTTTCATAATCACACACTCGTCCTGTCTGTATGTATATATAATCTTGTCCTTGGAGGTCAGTGTCTAAGATTTCTGGCACCAAAACAACGTCACGCTAGCTATTCCAGGCCCGAATGCCACATAGCAGAGCGGGCTAGGGTGGCGCCGAAAGGTGCATTATGGGTAGGAATGGGTGTCACTACTCAGTAGGACCCTCCTACTGTTTGAAAAACAGCCTGCTGATAATGTTTAGAGTGGTGAGACAAGGACAAGGAATGCTAATGCACCCTAATGAGAATTAAAGGATGCGGCATGGATTGTACAGGAGAGAAAGAGAGAGAGACAGCGAGAGAGAGACAAAAAAAGAACTTTAATATCATTTCTTTTCTTTAATCACTTTCTGTATCTATGTAATGTAAACATGGTATTTTTTCCTGAATGTATCCTTTTAATTTTATCCTCATCTGGCTGCAAGACATTATATAAATAAATAAAAATGATAAATTGTAAAAGCTATTATTATTATTATTAGAGGTAGAAGAAAGCTGAATAAATATCAGAGGCAATACATGTTCAGAGAGAAATATTTCGGCCATTTATGACCCTTTTTGTTTTCCATATTCAGTGTCTAATATGTAAAGTACCTGATTTGTACTCTATTACTGTGATGTCATCATGCTTTAAGCGTTTTATTTATGTGGGGGGAAAACCATTACACAGCAAAGGATTGATGATCAAAAGCTTTAATAACATTAAAAAATTTATTAAACAAAAAAAAAATTCCAAGTGTGAAGTAACGTTTTCAGGCTCACAGCACAGTCAGGAAAGAAAACTAGAGTTTTGGTTTGAAACACTGCAGAGTTTTGAATTATGACAGTTCAAGAGGACATGAAAAGCGATACATTCAGCACACCGTAATGAGATAAAGCCCTTTATGAAGAGAAATAAAGCAGAGTGTTTCTACTCTAAACAAGAAACAAGTCCACTTTAAATAATACTCCAGATGTTTCTTCACCAAATAACTGAACAACATTTAATGTTGTCCTTCTTGGGAGGGATGTTGTGTACAGATTACGATCATATCAGGTCAGAAAATTTTAATACTGAAAATATAATATAGTTACATTACAGTCCCTCAAACACCAACCAAGTGGCACCTTTAAAAAGAGAGAAAAAAGAAGTAAAAGCAAAAATCCAAACCAAACCCAACTTCAAATATGATGATAGAAAACAATGGAGAAATGAATAAAGTTTACAGGCACTATATTGTCTATATTATACTCCAAACATTTTAGTATTTACATCAACACTGTATACAGTATATAATTTTTACGAGTTTACAGCAAGATCCCAGATCTTTACCTTTTCATTTTTCTTTAAATTCAAGTTTGTAATACAATGCGTATACTGTATATATATATATATATATATATATATACACAGCAGAATACACAAAGAACTTTGAGATAGACTGAAGTGTGAAACGGTACAAAAAATATGAAAGATGGAAACATTCCAAAAGGACAAAGGTCAAAGGTGAAACTTTTACTGTGTCCATCCCTCCAGCTCACATGATCACGGTTTCTGTGTACAAACTGTAATTATTGAAGCGCTGCTTGGTTCTACAGGCAGGGCTGAGCGAGCGGGATCTAGGCGCGACAGGCGTGGTTACTGTAGTTGTTGGGGTTTGGCTTGCCCACCGGGACGGAGGCCGCTGATTGGTCGGCCGAGCCGGACGAGAGAAACTCCTTCTGGGTGCAGTGGGGGATGAGTCACGGCTCGCCTAGAGCAATAAAAAGGACATCATGAGCAAGTGAACGTTTAACTTGCCCTTGAAGGAATTTTCAGTTTTAGCAAATATTGTTTAGTCCCCTCACCTGGTGTGGTGATGGTGTGTTCCTTGGTGATGGTGTAGAGCAATTACCCAGAATCCTCTCTGCCATCTTGAAGTCAGTCTGTAGATTGTCTGTACCCCAGTGGGAGGTCTTGACACCCACTTTTGCACCCCTGTGTTCCCAGTTCTGAGGTGTTACAGGCACTTCATTGTCCTTGACAGGCGCTTTCTTGGAGCCCCAGCTTCCAGGCTTCGGCGACTTGGGCACCAATTTGGGCACCAATGTGATTACAATTCCATCCTCATTCAGTGTTTTCCCTTCATTTTCTTGCAACATGGCACCGAATTTCCTCAGGACAGATGGGCTGCCGCACCTCCGGTCCACTAGAGGGCATTTCAGCGCATCGGAATAGTGTGCAGGGCGAGCGGAGACATGGGGGCTGTGTCTCTGCTTGATTAGCGGTTTACTGACTGATTTCTCAGCGGAGGTGACCTGGTCTTTCCAGCTGACATGTCGGACTTGTGCTTCGTCCCAAGCTGAGCCTTTATTCTTCCTGTTCAGCACTTCCTCAAATTCTCCCAGCGACACACAGCCAGTCCTGCAACAGAGAGGATACCCCAAACAACTAATCAGAGAAAACAACTGGCTAGCAGGAAAGCCCTTATTTATAACTGAGACACACTGTTAAAGGACACGCTCCAATCGGAAGTCAGCTCCCTACATAGGTGGCCTACATAGGGGAAAAATAAAGACTGTCCTATCTGGAAGGCAGCATTTATTTTTGCCAAATTTTGAAAGCAGTATTTGTTTTTTCTTGATTTAGGTGATCCCATTCTTTATTATGTATAATACAAACTATATGTATATTATATAATGGTGATCCATTCACAAATATGGTGGATGAAACTCCTCCCACCGATGAATCGTTTAAAAAAAGTGCTTTGTTTATATATGTGTTTGTAGCGTATCAGAAGTTGTTCTGTTCTAATGTCACCTTAGTAGATAACTTATGCAGTTACCACGCTAGCTTCTCTCATGGGTTCTCCTTCAAGCCGTCACGCCCTACATTCAGACTAGCAAGTGACAAAGCGACAGGCGACTGTTGACTGTTCACACATGACTGCTAACCTTTTGGACTTATATTAGTGAAGAGTCATTGTTTAAGACACAAACCTGCCACTCACTGGCCACTGATGACTTCCCTTCTGATTCTGGATCAAGCTCTGAAAGACAGAGAGAGAAAATGGATAAATCACCAGTCTAAACTAGTGTAAAGACAGAATACAAGTCCTGGATGCTCACCGTACTTGGAGCTCCATGTGGTTTCTCTCGGCTTTGGCTCAAATTCCCACTTTCTATCCCGAGGTAACTGTCCAGAATGTCTAACATCACATCCTGGCCGTTAACAGTGTAGCTCTGAGGACCCGGAAAGACGTTGTTCTGATGATTAACACCAAAACTGCACGTGTCACTGGTGTAATTACTCGGGTGTTTAAAGCTCTTGTGTTGCACTGGGACGCTGTTTATATTTCTACCATGGTAACCGTTGTTAGGGTAACCACTGGTGTTGTTGACAGGAAGTAAGGTGATGTCCAGCTGAGTGTTGGAGTTTGGGTTGTTCTCACTGGTTCCCCTGCGTGCTTCCACCACCTTATATAACTGCAACACACACACACACACACACACACACACATCATAAGTCGAGCCGTCAGACACTATCAGTAAACACGGCCTGTGTGTGTGTAGCATGTGCATCATTTGTTATAGCGTGTGTATGTGTGTGTCAGCACCCTAACAGCTGACACCCTGTGAGTTCAGTAAGATAGTTAACACTGTAACACGTCTGCACATCCACACTGCTAGCACACTAACACAACGAGGATGTGTATGTACGAGTGTCCATTCCAATGTTATTAAATTTGTTCGTATCCCCTTTCAGTGTGTGTGTGTGTTTGTGTGAATATGGGCGGAGCTATTCTTACACACATAAACACACTCTAGGACACACGCTATGCCAGCTACAGAGATAGACACACTGTGCTGCCAACTCTTGGGGGTCAAAACCCGTTCAACCAATCAGAAACCCCGTCCCGTCACCGCAGAGTAGCAACAACAACAACAACAACAACAACAGGACAGTTCTGTGTAGCGTCTGCAGAACATGCTGCAGCTCGTTGGCCTGTTTATTAGGTGTTTGTTTATGTAAGTGAAGTTTGTGAGTTTGTTCTCATTGTTGTTTGGTTGATGTTTGTGAGTATTTGTGCGCTGTGTGTTGCTGTTAATGAGTTAATGTGTAGTTTGTGTTTGTTAGTATGTATTAGTGTTTGTTGGATTTCTAAGTGTTGTTTAGCACTACAATTTTTGTTTACTGTTAGTAGTTGTATAGCTAATACCAACTTTATTAGCAGAAATAGTATTAGCAGAAATAGGTGTTTGTTGATGATTAGTATTTAGTTATGTTAACGTTTGTTTGTGTATTGTGCATGTAATCGTTGGTATTTATTCAGTGTTTGCTGTTGAGTGGTGTTTGTTAGTTTTGCTTGTGTTTGTTGGAGGGAATTAGGAGCTGATTTCATTGAATTTTTCTAGCCGGTTGTTGAGTGATGTTTGTCTCACCTCTTCAATCTTCCTCTGCACTTCCTGCAGTTGCTCCTCCCACAGCTGCACTTCCGAGTCGAAAGAGTCGAACAAGTCTCCGCTCCACACACCCACTCCAGGATCCATTCCACAGTGCAGGTCCAGGGCAGCCATCATGTGCTCTGTGTGTGTGTGTGTGTGTGTGTGTGTTGCACTGATGTGTCGAGATCAGCTGTATATCAGAATGGGAGGCTTCTGAAAGAGAGAAAGACAGTGAAATAGAGAGGGTCAGTATTCTAAACCCCGGGCGGTGTTTATTCTGCTCTGTGTCTTCCTTCTGACCGACATGTCAGTGTTTCCTGAGAGAAGGGAGGAAAAGAGAAGAAAGTAGGAAATTTGTAAAGGGGGCAAAGTGCGAAGTTAAGAAAGAGGGGAAAAAAGAAACAAAAGGAAGGTAGAAAAGGTAAAGAAGGTAAAGGGTTAAAAAAAATTGGAGCGAGACCGTAATGGAGCAAGAAAAGTGGAATGGGAAAGGGGAAAAGGGATGAAAGGGGAAGGGTAAAGGAAAAAAAGAAAGAGTAAAAAGGACCAGAAAAAAATGTGCAAAAGGGAAATAGAGGACATTATGAACAGGGGAAAAAAAGTTGGAAAAAGGAAAAATATCAGAAAGGAGGAGAGAAAAAGGAAAAGGGAAAATGTAGAAGGAGGAAAATAGGAGGCAGACATCAGGAAAGGGGGAAAGGAAAACCTAAAAATAGGAAATGGGAGAAAGGTCAGAAAGAGTAAAGGAGGAAAAGAGTGGTGGGGAAATGGGAAAAGAGTCAATAGTAATGATGGGAACAAATGGGTTAAAAAGAAACAAAAATAAAGAAATTAGGCAAGGAGGCAAAATGAGAAAAGAATAAAAGAGGTGAATGGGGGGAAAATAATGGAGAAAAGGGGGAAAAGGAAAAGAAAGGAAACGAGAATAGGGATAAAAGTGTTTAGAATCAGTATTTAGTATACTATACTTAATAATGATGTATAAAGTGTATGTTATATACTAGTATTTATATTATACACTACAGCATGTAGTCATTATATATAACTATACATTATATATATAATGTTTTACAGAAAGTCAGGAAATTAGTATTAAATCTTCTCCCTCTGTGCGAGTGTGTTTAAATAACTCGGATACGCTCATCTTCCCAGTCATGATCTTTGTCAGCTTTTCCTTCACCCGGATCTGATGAGGTCAACGACAACCGACAGACGAGGACCTCTGACCTGCTTGGAAGGGAACGGAGTCCACTCCTTTCCAAAATACCACCCGAGTGTTATTCCCTAACGTGTGTTTGATTTAAGGGTGTGTATGAGCTGTGGGATCAGAAATCGGACGCCCAAGTGTCTCCTGGGTGCCGGATGGGAGCAGCGTGTGATGTAAGAAGTGTGAAATTTTTAGACCGCTGTCACTGGGCTATGGATCAGAAACCGAGGTGCGGAGATCAATTATAATATCGATGTAGTCATATATATATATATATTATATATATATATATATGGACAGAGTGAGTCAGAGAGCTGCGAAATAAACCTCACATGCTGATTTCGTGTCAGAACATGCTTCAAACATGCCACATCTGTAATGGAATTTTAATACGTTGTTTTCCTTTTCACTTCTTTTTATTGTGACAAATGGAAAAAATTACTGGCCCATAAAAGCCACATGGTTATTGATTCACATTAATTTGTCAGGTTTTTTAAATAATTTTTTTAAATATGAGATTTAGATCTATTTTTCGTATGTCATCACGACTGGCCATTTCCTCATTAGATATACAAACACAGCTCGGCTATTTACACAGAGATAGCAGACTAATATAGCTAGCTAGTCAGGTTGTATTACATTAAAGAGCTAAATGCAACTACGAGAACATTTGCAATTTACAAACAAATATCACGGGCAATCAGGACAGCCAGTAACGCACAAGGAGCGACGTGTAGGGCGGGGAAATATGACAAAACCATATTAATACTGCGATACCTTTTGACAAGATTTTGTTCCGCGACTTTTACGAAACCTTGTCAGTACAATGATAAACTTCATTGTTACTGTTACAGTATCTCAACAAGTTGCTAACTCAACATTACAACCTGTTCCTGTATAAACATTCAAGGACCATAATATATTCTCACATGATATAACGATATCTCAGTCCGTACCGAATTTACAGTTCGTACTTCTTACCGGTTGTGAGATGTGAAGCCTGTCTGCGAGCGTGAATCCTACACGTCCTCTATTTGAGAAATTTCTCCTTTTTTCTCTTTTCAGTCCTCTCTATAAAGTCCCCTCGAGCTGAGTTTGAATATATTTTAAGATCAACAGGCCACTTGCTCCTCCTCTCTCCAGATCAGACATTTACCGAATGATGGTACGGCTGAAGCGGGGAAACTTTATAGCTCTTCTTTTATTTCTATTTCCACCGCGGCGTCACTCGGGCCGGTGTGTCATAACAGGAGATTTATTACCACCATGTGAGCGCCTGTCGTCACCGACATCCCCAGGTTCTAATTACAGCAGCACACAGGGCCTGGTTGGACACGAGTGTGTTTACATGGCGGAGTTTTCACGTGTATTTTTAACGCCGCTGTTGCCTTTGCTGTTGCTGCTCTGGTTTAGGACGCGGCAGATTCCAAGCTCGTGTGAGTTTCTGCACAGGCTGGAGTTTTCCCTCAACAACAGAACCCTAAACACGATCACACACACAGGCCATTGGTTAATGCTTGTTTTTATTGTTTATTATTATGGATTTATTTTGAGAGCAGGATTAGAGCAAGTCGATCTGTCTGCAGTCTACACACTTGCTGTGGTTTTAATTTAGAGCTTGCACGATAGGTGTGTATGCGGTGCGTTTGCACACTGTAGCCACCGTCCACGCTGTTTTTTTTCCTACATTCTTGCACACTTTGAATTATATGCACTTGTGTGTATTGTGTAGTTGTTTAGCGGTGTTTGAGCAACCTGAAGTTGATTATTTTCCTATAGCAACACTTCCCAATGGGTGTGATTCCTCTTACATCACATATTTGCTGACAATTACAATATTTTACTTATTATTGATCAACACTTTTTTTATCTGTTTATAGTTACAATTAAGGTTGTAGAACGTCCATGAAACGAGTTAGTTCCTGTTGTCGCTTACGTTATAGCAGCCATTCCCTCAACAGACCTCTATTTATTCTCTCTCTCTCTCTTACCATTTGAAGGTAATAAGACAAAAATCGCAGCTTGTCGTGTTTCCCAGAAACTGCAAAGAAGCGTGAACTCGTCTGTCCTGAAGATGTCGGAAAACTTAAAAGTTACAGCTTTACTGTTACACGGCGCTGACAGTGGAGACACCTTCCATACATGTAACATAAACGTCTCATTACAGAAATCCTAAATTTCTAAAGTTGAAATGGATGAAGTGCTTTCCTGTCGTGCATTCACTCACCTCTGGGACCAATCAGACTCTTCGTAAGGTAGCAGCAGGAATTCTGGAAAATCATGTACTAAATCTTGCAGCACTGTGTGTTTGTACACGTGCTTCAATAACGCACGTTGTTACGGCAAATGTAAAGAAAAAATAGTGAAGACGGTACGATCCTCAATGACAGCAATAGTCCACAAAAGTAATGTAGATAAAATTCGATTTTGCATTCTGGAAGAAAATGAAAGGCACTCCGTCTTTGTAATTTAAGTTCCTGTGGCTCTGGTCAGCAAAACGCTCTGGGGAACGTAGTCCGGTGTCCATTCTGGGTGCTGCGGTCCCGGTTTTCCTGAGACGCGCGCCTCCTGTAATTCTGCATGAACGGAAAACGAGCACAACATCTACATACGAACAAAACGAAAGGACAAAAGGTCTGCTAACGAAAGGATGAGACGGCGAGATCACAGCACGAAAAAGAGGGTGAAAAGAAAAACGAGCTTGAACATGGTGGCGTAGGAAAGGGAGGAGAAGAGCAGTAGGATGAGGATGAGTAAAATGATCGGCTGAAACATCTGGGCAAAGAAAACAACAAAAAACAAAAACAACAACAACGGTCAGAATTAAGAAAGAGATGTGCATCAAAAACCACAGAGGGATGTGAGAAAAGACAGGGTCGGGGAAAGAGAGAAATCGTCAGTGATGGTGAGTTATTTAAAGTAATAGTTCACATGGGAAATTAAGAGAGGCTAAAGGAAGCAGTTAGCATAATGTTTTTAATGCTAATTAAGCCACATCGTGTTCATCGTGAACATACTAGAGGATAACTTCAGAAAAAATCTCAATTCGTCCATGCACACACAGTCACACATCAAACCATTCTGTAAAAGCCTCCCTGTTATTGTAGGTAATATCCAATCCTAACTTTCATTTTATTAATCGTGACTTTGTGATCATAAAAATGTCACTAACATTCTGCATTTGTTCCGCATAGTTACTGAATGGTAACATTTTCCCCTCCCTGATTAATGTTGTGGTTCCCATAGCGACAGGTGACCTCACTGTGTTGTGTTTTAGTTTCGGTTCCTATTTCAGCCCCAGTCTCCGCCCTCAGTGATCGCTGTATATCTGCGCCTGTCCCTCATTTCCTCGTAATGACTTAATGTATTTATATGCTCTGTGTTTCCATGTTACGTCAGCGAAATCTTACTGTGTGCTTGGTGTTATTTCTAAAAAATACCTGTATTTTTCAGGTTTAATTCCTGGTGTTAATGCTGTGCTCTCTGTGGTGCTTGGACCCCTGCTACAGATTTCTGGATTGTTCTCAAAATAAACGTCATGCTTTTTTTACACACTCTAACCAACTGTTAGATGAATAATGTCCCCTAAAATGGTTGCTGGTTTCTTTACAACACATGATCTGCTATGCTGTCGTGTTTCTAAGTCTGATTTAATTAGTTTTTTTTCCAGCCCAGAAGTTAGCTCCGCCCACCAGTCAGAACCAAGCTTCCACACCCTCCCCTTTAGCTTAAAAGGCAACTCATGAGGCAAATGTAGTTTAGCAAAGGGGGTGGAGTCAGTTGTGAGAAAGGATGGAGGCGTGTGAATATTTTCATTTCAGTTGTAATTCCCTTCACAGGCAGCAGAGGGCTCTAAAAATGACTGACTGCCACTTTAAATTTTTTTATATAAAATATAAATTAATTTTCCGCAATATCATGCTTAAAGTTTTTAAAAACGTTTCACCAGTGGGTGTGCATCTAATGTATCACACACACACACACACACACAAACGCAAAAACCACACATACACTTACAGACAGCCGCTCTTCCGGATGCGTTTCCTCCCGTTTGGATCCGTCCAGTGTCTCTATAAATCCCATAAACCCCTGAAGCTCGTTTCTGAACTCGTTCATCTGCGTGCCGATGCGATGGAGCAGCTGCCGTTCACGTGTCCTCACGTCTTCATCATCAGCTCCATCACCATCCTCTCCTCCAGTCTGCTCTCCATCAGCCACAAACTCCTGCGTGTGAGCGATGAGGAGCTCGATGGTGTGCGTCAGACGCTCTGCCTCGGCCCGGATCTCCGTCACGCGCTGGCGATCACGAGGTGAACGAGGGAGCGTTGGAGGAGTGGAGCGACGGATGAGGGGATGAGGAGAAACAGACGAGTGCAGAAACTCCTCTGAGTCACTTTCACCGCCGATGGGGCCTTCACGCTTCTGATGGAGAGGAAGGAGTGATGAAGAGGAGGAGTCACTTTCTCTTTCTCTTCCTCCTCGTTCTTCTCCTCCACTTTTTCCTCTTTCTCTTCCACCTCCACCTGCGGTTTCTCCTCTTCCTCGTCCTTCTACTCCTCTTCCTACCTTCTCTTCCTCATGTCCTCCTCCTTCCTGTTCTCCAATTCCTCCTTCTTGTCTTTCTTTTACTGCTTCTTCTGCTCTAGTTCCTTCTTCTAAATTTCCTCCTCCTTTTTCTTGTCCTCCTTCCTCTTCTTCTGTTCTTCCTCTGCTTTCTTTTCCTCCTCCCCCTCCTCCTCCTCTTTCTTCTCTTCCACCATCATCGCTCTGTTTATTAAGCATCACCCTCTTCTCATACTGCAGCTGCATCACTTTCCCGCTCAGCTCGTTCACCTGCAGCCGTGCTGCTTTCAGCTCCTCCTTCAACATCTCCATAGCCTTAGCTCCGTCCTCCGACAATAGAGCTCCTCCCTCAGCCGCGTGCCTCGATGCCTCTTTAAACCGCAGCTTCTTCAGCTCGCTCTTCACTTTCCTGTTCTGCTCCTCCGTGTCTGCCAAAGTTCGCCGCAAAAATTCCGCCTCGTCTTCCACTAGCTGCAACTGCTGCCTCAGTTCAGAAAGCCCCGCCCCTTGATTTACATCAGCCACACCCCCTGTTGCTCCTGGAGACAGTTCCCCTCCTCTCATGTTGTCGAGCTCCGCCCTCAGAGCTCGGTTCTCCAACTCCAGCTCGACGATCTTGCGCCCAAGGATGTTGGCCTCCTCTTCTACCAATCGGAGGCGGAGCCTCAGCTCTGACTGACGGGCGGTGGGCGGGCCCACGGCTTCACCTTTAAACTGGAGGCTGTCGAAGTCACCGTAAAAGGCGCGATACTTCTGCAGCTCCTGCTCCGCGTCATCCTTCTCCTTGTCGAGCTTCGCCATCTTCTTCCTCATGAGCGTCATTTCCTCGTTAATGAAGGACAGCTGGCACTTCAGATCCTCACTGTCCTCCTGACAACAACAATAATAATATCAAATAACCATAAAATAATAATAATAATAATAATAATAATAAGGATAATCAAACAATCATTTATTTTATTCATATAACGGATTTAAAGTACAACGGGGGAAAAGAAACAAGAAGAAGCCTCATGTTTTGTTCTGGTCACAATGACACAAATGTTTTTACTAAAAGTGGAAAACTACTAAAGATGAGTTATTTATTGTATTTATTTCTCTAATAAATATAAAATGATGGATTATCTGGTCATGATAATATCCATATTTTTATTGTACTACGTGTTTAAATGCTGCTTTACTCTTGAATGAGTGAATGAGTGTGTACTCACTTCACTGAGGCTCTGAGTGTTCTTCCTCTCAGTCCTCTGAGCATCTTTACTGCCTCTCCTCTTCTGACACTACACACACACACACACACACACACACACACATGCACACACACGCACACATTAAAGCAGTGAAGCTGCACTACAAGTTTAAAGATAAAATGTTCTGACCAAAAATGCTTATATTCTTAAGTGATAATGTGTGTGTGTACACCTCTCTGGCTCTCTCCAGCTCGTTCTGCAGTGTCTCTTTGTCGACCTCCAGCTCGATGAGTTTCTCTCTCAGTCTCTCGTTCTCTTCTTCTGTCTTTGTACGTTTCTCCTCCACGTTCTTCAGCTCATTGTGGAGCCTCACCGACACGTCCTTCGCCACCTGACACAACCCACACACTCGTGAGGCTTACTGCATGTGTGTGTATGTGTGGGTGTGTGTGTGTGTTACAATCTGAAGGTTTCATTGGTTTGAATGCAGTGCACTATTACCCCTACAGTCACACTAGCAACAACAAAACAACAATTTGCAATTTCAGCAATAGCAACATTTTCTAAATTCTACAGAGCGCATGGTTCGACATTTCTTCAGTTCCAGACTTTATTTCCTACCTGCAATTAGTTCCTAACCGTGTTTTCATCTTATCCTGTCATTAAATGTATACATAAACGTTAGGAAGAAAAATCAAAGCTTTGGAAGGAAGTGGCCAAGATTGTTGGCGCACGTGGTGAGTGTAGATGTAGATAGTACATAGCTAGCTTGATTTGTTATTCTAATCTGAGAACGAAGCCAGAACCAAGCCGATGACGTCGCATGCAGATCATGCAAACAACTTTCACACTGATTGGTGCTTTATTTAATTTGTGTTTAACTACTTAGCTCTAATGTATAGCTACTACTGTCTCTCAAACCCACACAGCTGCTAGTGTAAAGGCAGGGTAATGCCGAAATGATGTAATAGAACATGCCATCAGAACCTAGCGTGGTGATTTTTTAAATCTACATACTTGATTCGTCTCACCTTCAGGTCTTGCTCCAGGTTCCTCAGCAGTTCTTCGTCAATCTCTTGGCCTGACGTGTATTGCAGGTGTTTGCGCTCGGCTTTGCGCACGCGGTACTGCAGGATCCTGCAGTTTTTATTAGCTCGCTCGAGCTCTCGTCGCAGCTCGTGTAGCCGGCAGGTGTCTTCCTCATAAAACGCATCGTGCATCTCCTCCATCTCCACACGCATCTCCTGAATCTCACTCTGCACAAAACGCAGAACATGACTAGACTTTGTCATGTGCTGAAACAAACCATAAACCAACAGCTACGAGCCAGGGAAGGCTAACGCGTGCTTCTTCTGAGACACGTGAAGCCACGCAGTCGCTGCGCTGCTTTACAAACTGCTGCTCATGCTGCATCACAGGGCGGCGGAACATACACAAAGGAAATTTCTTTCCACCCTCTTCCACATACATGAGCTCACAGATGCACATGACTGGCTAGTGTCACTGTGACTGACAGGGGACAGAGTAATTTAAAATTTAAAATTACAGAGTAAGCCCCTCCCCCTCCCTCTCTAGGATTGCTGAATATGGCTCAAAATAAAAATATGTGTAAATGTATTAAAGTATAATAAGTAAATCAATAAAATAAAATACAAAACCATGTATATGCAGTTTAACTCCCATTGGTTCCTGACTTTTCGGACATCCTGTGTATTTATCTCAGTCCCTTTTTGCACAAATCAGTAAATCATGATATGTGGTGCCACCCCTTAGAGTGGTTTTGCCTCTTCATTGCCACCCCAGGCTCTAAAAATCTGGACACACCACAGAAATATACAACAAAATTTTAAGTGTGTGTGTGTGTGTGTGTGTGTGTGTGTGTGTGTGTGTGTGTGTGTGTGAGCAGGAAACGCACTTTGAGAGCTTCATTCTCATCCTGTAAACTCCGGAGCTTCTCGTGCAGCTCTTCATCTCCACCCGATTCCGGTTCTGCCGGTTCGCTTTGCATGTTGGTGCTGTTTGAGTGTTTGGGTTTCTCTCTGTAGCCGGTGTTGTATGTGATGATACCGGATCCACCCATAAACCGGAAGCGCTACCGGGAGGTAGCCAAGTTAGATTCATTATCCTTCCTCATGGTAGATTTCAATTCCTCCTTTTAATAATCTTAATCTTAAACAGGGATGAATATTAAATAATTGATACAATTAATTTAAAAAATATTAAATACAATAACAAATTGCCAATACAATATAATACATTTATTATTCCACTGTAGGATTACTGAAGAACAGGGTTGCCAGGTCTGTTTTGATCTGTTTTAATTTCAAAGCGTTATATCAGAATACACCGGAATTTATTCTTTTTTTCTTTTCTTTTCTTTTTTAGAGAAATGACAATATACTACTTAGTACACAAATAATACAAATGAATATTGATTGCTCGCACTTGGAATAGTTATGACTGTTTATGAATCAGTGGATGTAGATTTAGTAAATTTTACGTTTATGTATAAATAAATGTACGTATACATTAAAATTGATGTATTTTTATTGAAAATATACAAAAACATTTGGTATCTGGTCAAACAATTATAATAATGTCCCATAATGCATACGATGAAACCGTTCCAATGTGGCAACAACGATCCATCGATTTCAGCACCGTCAGGGTCGGACAGCAGCTTCACAACCACAGTTGCCAGATCCACACTCTTCCAGTTAATAATGTTAAAGTAATACGGAGTTTTTTTAGGCTAGGTTAACATAACCAGAACATTTCCAATCCTAACACGCCTAATAGATTTAAAAGCTAGGTTGGATAGTTAATAGTTAGTGCTTTCTGTTGTTGTTGTTGTTTTGCTGTTTAGATGGTATTATTTATACACAGACCTGGCAACCCTGTCACAACCCGGAAGTAAAGCCAAAAGCGGAGACAAATTATGCAAAAAACGCGAATATAAGGCGTTTAATAACATTCATTTAGACAATTTTAACATTTTAATTATGTTCATATACAAGATAATGAAATATTACAGAGTCCCATATTTTAATAATTAAATTACTCTGTCACTTCTGTGGTGTTTGCAGACTACTGATAGGTTGCTATGGTGACCTAGTTTTGAAAGTTAGCATCCAACTAGCAACGTATTTAGGGTTACAAAAAATAATAATAAACGTTTGGTTTCTTTACAAAGCCCAAATGGATTATTAAAAACCATATACACTATATATTATATATTATATTTATTATTCAAGGTTGTTTGAATATTTAAATCACCAACGAAAATCACTTGGTTACACACCGCCATTTTCTCTGTCTAGACTACAGTTAGTTATATGGCGTATAACAAGTACCAGAAAATTGTAGTTAAGTACACTGAAAATATGTGCTAAAAGATTTTAAAGTTTAAAATGTTTAAACAGGTATGAATACAAGGTTGTTGTTAACTTTTTTTTAATCTCCTCCAACTGTATGGCTCCAACACTGAGGTGATGGAATATGAGAGGAAATTGCCACTTGAACCAAATGCAAGTCATTTGATGTGATCTGAAGAATGTTAGAAGATTTGTGATATTCTGAGTTGTAGCTGGTGAGATGTCTGACCACTAGAGGGAGCTGTGTATCTGAGAACAGGGCATTAAGGCATATCTTTACTAGAATACATTTAAAACTGAGATCTTTTGAATATGAAACTAAAACAATGTCAAATGTCCTGCTCACCACCACTGGCTTAATTTTTTGATGCCTTAAATGAAGTTGTCATTTTATTGCTTCATCTTCACTACTTTCAGTCCATACTGCACAGACACTGTTTGGACCAGGGCTCTTCAATCTTATCCTCAAAGGGCCGGCGGGGTGCAGGCTTTCATTCCAGCCAAATTGGAGGTACAATTAATAGATGATTGGAGACCAAGATGAAGTGATTAAACAAGTGGAATCAGGTGCTTGGTTGGAATGAAAGTCTGCAGCCACACCGGCCCTTTATGAATAAGATTGAACCCCTGGTTTGGACTGGTGGAGGATGATGGTATCCTGTTGGAGAAATACAGTAAGACAAAACGGCATTAGTGTTTCCAGGTGAAATAAAAGCCGTTTCTGTTTGGCGAACAGCTGAACAGGTTTAACACTGAGGTGAGTCTGCATTATGGTAAGTGGCCCAGTGGAAAACTGGACAATCCCCAATCCTCTTACTTCACAATCCCTGATCTGTGTGTGTGTGTGTGTGTGTGTGTGTGTGTGTGTGTGTGTGTGTGCGTGCGTGTGTGACTAATTTGTCGGCTTCGACCCACTTAACCAACAGAATCCCCTTGCTTGCTATTATAATGAAAAAGATGAAGAGTAATGTTGAACATATCTCCGCTCGTCTCCTAAATCAGTTACAAAAGATTATTTCTTTAAAATGAAATAAGTTTACCTGTCATATAGACGCTTATGTTGCAAAATCAAGTTCTTTCCATTCAATCAGCTCCTACATTTTCATATAACACTTTCAAAAAGTGCAGTATAACTATATAACTGTGCGGTATGAGTAGGGTTCTCAACAGCTTCCTTTGCAGGAACAAGGATGAAAGTTTAAAACAAAGAACATTCAACCACTATAGTTTCTCAATAACAAGACAAGGTGTGGTTTTTTTTAAGAAAAGAAGACAGAGAATAAAGAGAGGGCTGATGAGGGAGTGACAGTTTATAGCTGCTATAACGTAAGCGAGAACAGGAACTGACTTGATTCACACATGTTCTACAACATCAAATGTAACTAAATATGAATAAAAAGCACAACATACCATTCTTTCATTTCAAAAATGTAATTATCAAGCTGTTGTGGTATGAGAAATAAAACACTTGGGGATGTGCTGTTATAGGAATATAATCAACTTTGGGCCATCACAACACCCTGTTATTGATTATTTTGTTTCAGGAGTGAATAAAACTGTTAAACACACACTATAATACATTGTCAGAACAGTTTACTATAACCTGATTGTCTTTTAGCTGGTGTTCAGTGTACTCACCATGCTTAGTGGACTAAAGACGCTCCTTCACCTCTCCACTGACCCGCTCTCCTTAGTAACCTCTCAGCATAAATTGTGTGTGTGTGTGTGTGTGTGTGTGTGTGTGTGTGTAAGCTCTTTTGCAGCTAAAGCCAATTTGCTGGACTGCTTAGGTTAGATCTTCCTGAATTGAGGGCCCTAAGTCATACAGCTCTGTCCTCTGTCACCGAGAGAGAGAAGACGAGTTAGAGAGGCGATTCAGAGTAAACACTTCAGTCTCAGACTAAAAAACATCACAATAAATGCTTCCTGAAATAAACGTTAAGTGTTAAATCTATATATCATGATAGTCTGCAAATATTTTCCCACAGTTTATTACAGTACAGTAATTTACTGTAGCACTTATTCAGATCAGATGTGTTATAAGTGGAAACTGTAGTACTGTGAGGTTCCACATTATGAAGATCAGGTGCCAGAACCTTATTATAAAATGTTAAAGATCATAAAATGTCAAAAACCTGCAGCACTAAGCAATAGATAAAAGCAAAATATAAAGGCGATATATAAAAATACGATGCACTGTGTGTGTGTGTGTTACAGTACAATACTGAGTGACAGGATGTTGTGATGAAGTGGAGTTACTGTTAACACCCTGGACTTGATTATTTTCCTCTAACAGCACGTCCCTGAGTGTTTTATTCCTCTTACACCACAGCAGTTTACCAACAATTCCAATTTTATATTTATTAAAGAATGACAGATATTTGCTATTTTCAGCAGTCCCATCAAAACAATGGTTAAAAATCATCTTTCCATATTTCCTATATAAATCCATAAAAACGAACACACACACACACACACACACACACACACACAAAGCCAAGCTTGCAAAAATAATCTGTGGAAAGCCATACATACATTTTATTTAGATGTTATGTGTTATGTAACACTTTTTGTGGGGGAAATTATTTGTAAAAGGACATGAACGAGAAAACTTCGTAAACACTAACAGATATTTAATGATGAAGATGTTGGCTTTTAGTCACTTGAATTGCCCACAATTTAACCAATAAACATCAAACATCAAATTTATAATTTTTTTTAGACAGAGCGATTGTTATTGCTTGATTTAAAATCTAATTAGCCGTTCACACGCTAGACTGGCCAATAGACTGTAAAGAGTTCTCAATCCACAGATCTAAATGCTTACTTTATTTATAATAAAATTACCACCGCCGGTAATTACACATTAATAAACATCAGCTTATATGAGGTCAGCAAGCAGAATGTACAATAACCGTATAACAGCTCAGAGAAACCGCTCCAGCCAAACACTCCCTAAATCTATCACAGCATCAGCTTCAGTACGATCACACACACTCAGCCTTCACAAGTCGTTATTTACACAAATTATTCAGCATGTCAAGTTTCCAATACTCACTGTGCTACGTGATACGATCAAAAACAGTGCTCTGTTATCAGGGAAATATTTCAGTAACTGTACTTTGTGAACATACCCATGTTGTGATTTGGAAGATTTGTACGTTACTGAAACTTGTACTCTTACATGTTCTTTCTCATCAGCAGAGAAGGCGCTTTAGCCAGTGTTGTTTTTTTCTGTAGAACAAAACAGCTAGTAGTAAAGCAGCCTAACACACACACACACACACACACACACACACACACTGGAATAAACATTAAAGGAAACCAGGGTCTCTAATGACACTAAATTATTTAAATATCACATGGTGTCTAAGGTTGTGTTTAGACATGAGCGTAGAATCTGATATAAATTCATTTGGTTTATTTTTGTTTTTGATCTCGATGTGTTTCCTGAGATTTAGATAAATAAACGTTTATGTGCTGATGTCATTTCCATATCGCAATTATTCTTCATAACACTTTTTTTCATTATTTACAATAATAAATGAAAAATGGCAGATTAGCAGTAGAGTTACGGATTGTCTGAGAACGATTACGTCGATCCACGCAGAGTGCATATTGTGATAAATATTAACAAACAGATGATCAGCACATGCCCTGAAATAAATAAATATAAATAAATTTAAAAAATGGAATCCAGCGAAATGGCAGCCCTCAATCAGCACTGAACAGTCCGTACAGGATTTCACGGAGGTTTTTTTGCCGAAAACTACTTGAATCTGCGAAATCGCAATCGAACAGAATTGTTCTGCACGGTTTCGCAGTCATGTTTGTTGGTAAATGAGACCTTTTAGCTGTACTCGTGTTCGAAGAGGGTTTGGTTGAATGCTCGTTGTGATGACATCACATAAAATCTGCGGTAATTTAGAAAAATTGCAAGCTCCTACGAATATTGTGGAGTTTGCTTGATTTTGCGTTCATTTCTGTGATCGCAAAATCACAGAATCCTGGAGGGACTGACTGAATCATTTCTATTTTTTCCCCCCAACAGTTACACACTTAGCATTGTTAGCGGTTTTGTAAACACCATCTAGCCCATCAACAAACAGCCTACACACACACTACTCCCCTTTAAAACCCCCACAATCCCACCGATGAAAAGTTCCCAGCGCTCCTCTCTCCTTCCTTCATTCCCTCTTTGTTTGTTCCTTCTTGTGCTTCTTGCCATTCTCCTCTACGTGCTCTACACACCTCGCTGATCCATTCGTCATAGCGGAATCGGTGACACCGTTGGAGGCGCTCTTGGGTGATTTAGAACGTGGCCGGAGGCGGTAGGTCTGGTAGTAGAAGTTGGCAAAGAGGATGATGAAGGTGATGGCATAGGCGATGAGAGCCCACTGCATCCATGCTGGGAATGGGCAGCCGGAGTACAGCGAGTGAGCCGCATGACCGATAGTGACGTGGAACTGGATCTGTAACACACACGTGTGTGTGATGAGTGCATGATGAGTGTCTGTGATGAATGTGTGATGAATGTGTTTGTGATCAGTGTGGATGAGTGTGGGATGAGTATGGATGAATTTGGATGAGAGTGTGCATGAGTGTATGATGAATGTGTGATGAGTGTAGTATACTTTTGAGGAGAATGAGATATGTTTGTAATGACTGTGTGATTTGTGTGTAATGAGGATGTGCTGAGTGAGTGATGAGTGCGTGGTGAGTGTGTGGTAAGCACGTGGTAAGCGTGTGATGAGCGTGTTTACCATCTGAATGATAGTGAGGTATTTCTTCCACCAAAGGTATTTGTGCATGTGCGGACCAACAGCTGCGAGACCATAGTAGCTGTACATTAGGACGTGGATACCCGAGTTTATAGTCGCACCGAAAAACGCTGTGAGGAAACAAAGTTAAAAACAAAACATGTCAGGTTAACAGGTGTGTAGCATGGCTTTCAGTACATCATGCTGTTGGCTTTTTTAATAAGATTATAATGAGAGTTTAGCACACATCAGAACAAGGGGTGTTCCTGAGATCCACATTAACAGTCTGTGATTGGGCAGAGAAATCCCTGGCCTGAGCTGATAGGCTGATGAACACTGGAGGAAATAAAGAACTAGCCTAAGGTCAGCCACTATATATATATATATATATATATATATATATATATATATATATATATATATATATATATATATATATATATATATGTATGTATGTATATATATATATATATATATATATATATATATATATATATATGAATTTTTTACATTTTCTGAAAAACAAAAGATCTTTTAAAGACAATATATGAAAAATAATCCTAACTGTAAACATGTTTATTTTATGCATGGAAATCAGACAGAACATTGAGCTTGCTTGTTTTTTTTTCTTCCAAAGACCTCTCCTCTGCTTCAAGCTGTAAACATTGATTATGTAGTAGTATCGTGTAAAACAGCTACAGGAGCCCATAAAATCAGTCCATAACCCACCACTTGCTTGTGAGTGAACATGCAGTTTGCAGTAGATGCATGTTAAACTGTATTGTTGTGAGATGTTCCACTCTGGGACCCCAGGAAAATTTTCAGGTGTTGTGCATTCAGCATATGAGTTACAAAGTTTTTAAAAATAGGTTTAGATCATGTGATTGACCAGGTGTTGGGTATCAATGTACACGAGACATCAAAAAACAGATGACAGTAGCAAGGAAAGTCATTCGAATTGTTTACAAAATGTGCCAACCGTCTGAATTTTGGCCTTTTGGAAACACAAGCCTCTAAATGTAAAGAGTATATAATCTGCCTGTACACTAAGAAGGCATTAGACTGGAGCATCTGCTTCATTTATCCCTCATCTCCTCCTTAAAATACACTCCAGACCTCAAAAGACTCCTGCTCCTCTAACGATCATTAATGTTGACCCCCTGTGACCTTCCTACCAACCTGTCTTTCCTCGTCTGCTTCCACATACGACTCCATCTCTCCACTCCACTACTGTGTGTGTGTGTGTGTGTGTGTGTGTGTGTGTTCTCACACTGGCCTCCGGGGACCCATTTGACGCCAATCCACCAGAGAATGAACATGGTGCAGTGGTGGTAGACGTGCAGGAAGCTGATCTGGTTAAACTTCTTCCTCATGATGAAGAACACTGTGTCTAAAAACTCCACACCTTTAGAGATGTAGTACCACCACAGAGCTGATGCTATCTACACACGCACACACACACACACACACACAATATAAGTTTTCTGCACAGTTTTGGTGAAATATAAGACCTGAAAATGCTATCTGTTGATATGCTGAAGTAATTTTTACAGGTCACAGGACCAATATTTGGTCACTGTGGCAACTCAGCAACCAATCTGTCCCCAATATTTGGTGTTTAGATTAACCCCTATTCAGACAGGATAAGTCTTCCATGTGGAGGTGTGCAAAGTAATTATTCCCAGTGTATCTCTGGGATTTTATTCTGAATACATCACGTCAGTCATTTTTTACAGACTGTGTGTGCACCCTGTCTGAAGCACTCACACTCGCAAAGGGCATGTGCTTCAGATGCACTTGTGATGAACTTGAAGAGATGTTAGCATGACGCACAGTGTGTGTATCAGTGCCATGTCAGATATCCTTGTGTGTGTAATGTGTGACTGTAACACAGCGCCCCCTCCTGGCTATGGTTTATTTAATCACCACACTCTCACCAAGAAGATTCAGTTCCCTTCACATTCCTTTCAAGTGAAATAACCTACTGATTTGGCGTGTGTGTGTGTCTGTGTGTGTAATGTGTTTCTCACCCTAACTTCGTTGCCGTCATTGGAGTAGTTGACAGGCTGGCAGAGGTAGCTGTATCCCGCCGCTCTGGAACCCAACAGCAGCTGAAGAGAGAGTGAGAGAAAGAGAGAGAGAGAGAGAGAGAGAGAGAGAGAGAGAGAGAGAGAGAGATAGCAGAACCTAACTTTGATGCTTCTAATAGTATAAGTGTTTGGTAACTGATGAAAAGACTCAGATATGAAGGAGGATAGAGAGATGGAGATGGATGCCTGAATGGAAGGCTAAGAGATAAAAGATGGAGGAATAAATGGATGGATGAACAGATGGATAAATGTGAGATTTTGAATGGAAGACTGTGATGGAGGTATGGATAGATAGCTCAGAGATCTGGTTGGAGGGCTGAGGAGAGGGATGGGTGTCAGATGATAGTGAATGAGTGAGGGATTGGACTGAGGGGTGAATGGATGGATGGATGGATGGATGGATGGATGAATGGAGTTATATATAGAGGCGTGATGGAACGATGGATGGGCGGACAGACGATCAAAAGGATTTACGGGTGAAGGAATGGACTGATGGACAGGTAGATGGATAGAGGGATGGATGAACAGGTGGTTGAATGGACAGATGGATGGATAGACGAAGGACTGATGGATAGATGGATGGACAGACAGATGGACGTAGGACTGGATGGATGAAGAGTGATGGAAGACAGCGCACCTCTTTGCAGATGTAGAAGTTGAGCAGCACCATGCTGAAGTTGTAGATGATGAGAGTTTTGCGCAGTTTGAAAGCGTCCCGGTGCTGCATGTAGCGAGGCCCCGCCCACAGGAAGAGCAAATACAGCACGCTAAAGCCCAGTGTTGGGAGGGGTGATGACATCATCGGCCATTGCTCCACCCGCTTGTCTAAGACAAACACACACACAATCTCAAACTAAGTAGGGGAGACAGACAGACAGACAGACAGACAGACAGACACTTACCTGCTATGGTAAGGCTCCATTTGTAAAACTCTGCTGTATCATTGATGAGGTGAAGCACCGTATCCATGGCAACACTCTATTTTATTATTCTATAATTATGAAAAAGAGAAAACAGAAAAGAATAAAGCGATGAGGTGGAGTGATGAAGCGGAGTTACTGTTACCACCACAAAGTGTCATCTGTTATTATTGTTGTGTTCTGGTTTACGTTATAGCAGCTATAAACACTCGTTCCCTCACCAGCCTCTCTTCATTCTCTCTCTTCATTCTCTCTCTTTATTCTCTCTTTATTCTCTCTCTTTATTCTCTCTCTCTCTCTATTCGCTCTCACTATTCTATCTCTTTATTCTCTCTCTTTATTCTCTCTCTTTATTCTCTCTCTTCGTTCCCTCTCTTTATTCTCTCTCTTCAGGTTAATAAGACAAAAAATCGCAGCTTGTCATTTTACTGAGAAACCACAAAGAAGCGTAAACTTAAAGCCAAAAAAAACTTCAAGTAAAAAAAAACCCATTTGTTTTGGCCAGACCACTCACGACACGTCACACTTGGGTTCATGTACAACCATAATTTACATATTAGAACTCATAGGCTTCATTGTGTGTGTGTGTGTGTGTGTGTGTGTGTGTGTGTGTTACAGCACAGAGTGAAAATGGATTAACCCTCCAGACTATAGGAACTTATTCACACTCCGGCCCCAAAGCCCTGCGCTGTGTGTGTCAGCAGCTTTCACACACACTTGTCACTGGACCTTAATTCCATCTGATCTAAGAGCTTAGAGGACGAGTGTGACACGACCCACATCTCACACACACACACACACACACACACACATACACACACACTGAGGAGTGTTCATTAAAACGTATATACATAACTTAACCATCTCTGTATGACGTATCAGTCCATCCACCAGTGGAAAAGGTGAAGTGAACAGAACATCGGTTTTATTCCACTGAACAATTTCTCTACAAACATTCTACAGTTTAAGGTTTTTTATATTACACAACTTTTTCATAGGATTCACAAACTTTTTGTACTCTAACTGTTCACCCTAACACATATGTAACCAGCTGTGATCATACATGTACTCTATAACACACACTCACACACTCTATCTATCTATCTATCTAGATAGATAGATAGATAGATAGATAGCATTGATGGTAAAATGTATTTTTCTCGTTTTCTGGATTGTAAAAGTGTCAGTGAACACAAAGTTTAATATATATATATATATATATATATATATATATATATATATATATATATATATATATATATATATATGCATGCATGTATGCGTGTGTGTGTGGGTGTTAGAGCAGGTGGTCACTAAAGTCTACAGGAAGTTGAACATAATCTTTATGCACAGTGTAAATATTACCTCTTGGCTGCAGGTCAGTAACTTTACACCGGCATCCGGTGCAGCGGAACCTCGCGAGCGCTCTCTCTCTCTCTCTCTCTCTCCTTAAATATCTCCGAGTGCCAAAGCGCGCGGTAACATCAAAGTGCACAACCTCTGAAGGTAAACTAAAAACATTCACACAGCCTGTAATTGTTGTAATGTTTGTTTCTTTAGCTTTACCCCTGACACGGTCACATGCCCTCCGCGCGCCTCCGTTCGCTCCTGCGCCCGAACCGCTCCGTGCAACTCAGCAGCTCGAGCGCGGGGGCGGAGTCTATACCCCATCTGCCCTACACAGGGGTCACGGGTAGAAGAGAGCTCAGGGTGTGTATGAAACTGAAGAGCTGCTGAACTTGCACCCTCACTGCCTTCTAATGAGTCTGATGTGGCTGCGTCCCAAACGGACACGGTTATATCACTGTAACTGAAATATCAGGTTCTTCTTCACATCTCTTTACATGTGGCTGATGTTCCAGGAAGAACACTAACGAGTCATGAATATTAGGTCCGGTGTCCTCGGGAAATGGCACGATGTCCTCACTGGGACACTTAAATAAAGTGATATTACTGACTCTTACTGATGGAGGCGGCGTATAAAGACGGAATTCTCCATGAGTCTGAGGGAGCCACGTTCCAGCACTAAACAGACCCCATTTCCTAAAACATGCCTCAGAAAAGACACAAAACAGACTCGCACAAACTCCACCCACTTCCAAACTAATAAACCCCAAAACATTTACTCAGATAGAAAAGGGAACAGAAGCCACACGACAAAAACACACAGACAAACCATGTTAAGTCACAAAGTACAAATTTTTAAATCTCTGAACTTCTTTTTTCCCCCAATAATTTACCATGTTATGATCATGTCCATAACACTAAACAACAAAAACAACAACAACAGCTCTGAAACACTCGTTATGATTTCAAGGCCACTTTAAAGTAGTCTGATTTGAGACGTACCCTTTGAGGCATCAAAGCGTTACCGCGTTGCCTGGATACTGAAAAGCTGTCATTAAAGCCACCTGTTAGGTTCACTCATGCTAGCATTAGTGACTGCTAGGCTGACTATGTGTTAGGTTATTGAGTCTTTAACTAAACAGCAGTCGAGATAAAACTACATTTTTAATATCATATGATGTAATTAAAAAGAATTAAACAGTGAGGTGGAGTGATGAAGCACAGTTACTGTCTTAAACTTCATAAAATAAAGTTACATTCATATACAAACAGTTTACAGTGTCTTAGTGTTTTAATCATAAACTCGGATTTCATTTTCTTTAAATCATTTAACAGTACAATCTGTCTTATTATGTGTTAACTTTCTAAACTAGTTTAGAATACAATTCCCATTATAACTATTAAAACCATTACAAATTCAGTGATGGTTTCTGTTGTTGTTTTTCAGCAGGGTTATTTGAAAAATTTCAATACCTAACTCACGTTGGCCATTTTTTATTGCAAATCTGTTTTATTGCTGTTATTTTTTTCTTATAAATAATAATAAACATAATGATATTTTACTGCTTACTTACTTCTTATTTTCTTTCTGTGTTTTTTTTACTTCTGTCATTGAAACTAAAGAACAAACGAAAAATGCAGCCTGATGCGCTTCGGACTCTGACCACACGGGGGCAGCAGAGGATTAATAATAATTTAAATATTTACCACTTCTTTTTCTTGTGTTAATTGCTCCGATTGTTGTTGTTGTTGTTGTTGTTGTCATTTGCCCGCCGCTGCCCTGTGTGAGAGGAGTTTGCATGTTCTCCTCCGGGTTTCCTCTGGGTACTCCGGTTTCCTCCCCTAGTCCAAAGACATGCATGGTAGGCTGATTGGCATGTCCAAAGTGTCCATAGTGTGTGGATGTGTGTGTGATTGTGTCCTGCGATGGATTGGCACCCCATCCACCCCACCTTGTAACTGACTGGGAACAGTGGTGATGAGTGACTGGGAACAGTGGGAATTAGTGATTTAGAACAGTGGTGATTAGTGATTGTGAACAATGGTGATGAGTGATTGTAATTGGGAACAGTGGTGATGAGTGATTGGGAACAGTGGGAATAAGTGATTGGAAACAGTGGGGATAAGTGATTGGGAACAATGGGGATAAGTGTTTGGGAACAGTGGGGATAAGTGAATGGGAACAGTGGGGATAAGTGATTGGGAACAGTGGTGATGAGTGATTGTGATTGGGAACAATGGTGATGAGTGATTGGGAACAGTGGGAATAAGTGATTTGGAACATTGGGGATAATTGATTGGGAACAGTGGGGGTAAGTGATTGGGAACAGTGGTGATGAGTGATTGGGAACAGTGGGGATGAGTGATTGACTTTACACACTGGTGGTGAATGGGGTGAACCTTTTCTCTCTGTCTGTATCCCAGCAGCTGTGATGTGAGCTGTGAGCTAGAGAGCTGTATCGAGTGCAGGACTGTCGCTTACATCTGTTAGTTGCTAGATTTGTCACTGGTCTCTTTTTTAAATCACTAAAGGGGTTTAAAAAGTCACCAAATCCAGCGACAAAGTCACAAAGTTGACAACACTTTGAACTTATTCCATTAATTAAAAAGAAACTTGTGGAAAGTTGTTGCTGTGCCAACCATTATTGTTATGTAATCCTGAGGAGGTGTGCTGACCTTTCTGTCTCATGTAAACCGATCTGAACCTGACTCTGTGTTAGTCCATTTAATCATCCCTCTTTTAGAAAAACTGTGTGTCCTTCACATTTTTACTCTCTCACTCGCTCACTTTACTATATTCCAGAGTAGAATGATAAATCCATTCTCATATTGCTCTGTGTGTGTGTGTGTGGGCGTGTGTATAAACTTGTTACTGGAAGAACCCAGAGTTTAATAGAGAACATACCTATAAAAAAACAGCATCTTGAAGACCAAGGAGCTATTAAAACAAATCTGAGACAAAGTACTGAAAAAGAGTTTGGTTCTTAAAAATAATATCACAAACTTTGAACATTCTGCAGAGGGACATTAAATCCATTGTTAAAAAATCCGAAGAATAAACCGTACAACCGTGACTCTGACTGGAGGAACCCATCCACCAAAAGTCAGTGATTGGGTAAAGAGGAGATTAGACAGAGAAGCAAACAAGAGGGCAAGCAGAATGTTTAGTATGATGCTACCACCACCATGCTTCACCGTGCATGGTGTTCTCGGGGTAATGTTGGTTTTCCATGTGGCGATAGTCTTCTGTCTGAGCCGTGGCTGTCTCCAGCTCCTGTACAGTTCACCAGGGGATGAATACTTATCCAAACATAATTGTTTTAACAATAACAGTTTTACAAACTGTATTGAATTTCTCTTGCTGAATTATTATGGGTTATTTTGTGTAGATTCTTGATGTATAAAATAATATATATAAAAAAAAGTTAAAGGGGGGGGGAGTGAATACTTACAAATGGCACTGTATATCAAATGCACGTCACTTTATTCCAGTCAGTTGTGTGTGATTTTGGAAATTTGATAACACATGATTTTGTGGCAGGCTCACGCCTCTGAATCTGATATTTAGAGTTAATTTGACCAAATCCAAACATCACTGAGGCGCAAATTACAGTTGCCATTTTAATCTATTGGCCATACAGTAGTTTAACTACTCTGTGTGTGTGTGTGTGACCCTAAATGAAACCAGTAAGACTATTGTATCGTATCCAGCTCACCACAGTCAGCACTGTAATTAAAGTTTAAGTTAATTAAGTGTAAGTCCTGATTTCCCATGCACTAAAACTGGTGAGTGTGTGAAACGGCAGCACTGACAGATTGTAAACACATTTATGGCATCTTGTTGATGCTTTATGGCTTGGTGATGTGGTTCTGTTGGCGTACGGGTTTGGGGTTTTTGGCAAGTGTGTTCTGGCTGCATTCGCGTTGATGTGTGGAGATGACGTGAGGAAAAAGAAGGCCAGATCTTTTGGGTCCGTGTTCCTACAATGCATTTAACGGAGGCGTTGGAGCCGAAGGGGCCATGAGGCCATGGGAAAGTTCTTGTTCTGGTCTGGTGTATTTTTAACCCCAGGTGTATTTTATCACTTCAGTATTTGGTCCATTAAAGCTGCAATGAACAATTTCTGAATTGATGCTAACCTTGCCGAGAAAAAAAAAAGAAACACATTAATCCATTATGAAAATCTGGTGAGCATTACTGGTGAATAAAATAATAAAATAAAAAACATTCCTGTCAGGTTAGCTGGTGCTAGCTATCTGTCGAGCATTATCAGCGAATAAAATTAACTTTCTGGAAAAAAACTTGTCAGCTTTTGCAACATTCATGAGTAGAACTTGTATATAATTAATAAAATTATATGAATTATGCAGTATATGCAATTCAGTCAGGCATCCTGTCCGGTTAGCTTATATTAGCTAGCCTTAGCAGTGAATACTTTTTTTAATCCTGTAAGAAATTGTCAATACTTTTTATATTATCTTGCTACGTAGTGTAGTAAAGTTTATGAGCAATTCTGATTATGAAGTTAAAATCCTCTCAGAGATCCTGTCAGGTTAGCTCATGTTTGCCAGCTAGCTGGCAGTAGCTATAAAGATTATAAACATTTATAAATAGTACTTACATTTTCTTTTAGGAATCCTGTCAGGTTAGCTCATGTGAGCTAGTGCCCCTGCTGAAAAAAAGCAGTCCATAGTTTCCGTTACATAATGGATTCCATCAGATTCCAGTAAACACCACCGGCATCCAATAGGATCATCTTTTATGGGTAGATATTTAACATATTCCATTAAATTCCCATTACAGACCCATTAAACCTCATTAGGACGCACTAGACATTTCTAGTGGTTTCTGATGGTTATATCAGCAGGGTGGTTAGTTTGATTGTGCGTAAATCTTACAGTGTGGGTTTGTAATTATGGCTCGGGAGGTCAGGATTGTATAAATGTTGTCATTTGTATCAGACATGAGAACGTTAAAAAACAAAACGCAAAAAAAAGTATGAAAGTGCTAATCGGAATAAAGTTCTCTTTCTGTCTTTCTCATCATCATTATGTGCCTCTACCTTCAGCGTCGTGTGTGTTCCTGAAACTGACCTTGATGCTAATGCTTCCTGCTAATATAAAGTGTGTGTGTGTGTGTGTGTGTGTGTGTAAAAGAGCCAGACAGTGATAAAGGCTTTATGAGATTCCAGACAGCAGAAGAATAAAATTGAGATCCTGTGGATCGGTTTTCAGACTCGGACTCGTGTTGCCTTTAGCCAGTTTAGCGTAGCCTCCTGTGAGAAATGAAAAATGAGGAACTCCGTCCAGCCTCCATGATCGTTCCTGCTCTCCTGCTCAGGAATTATACCAGAGTGTCATTTATTTTATTATTATTATTTTTTTTACAGTTAGTTATTTATTAGAAGCTCTGATGGAGAACAACAACATGTGTGATGATAAAAAGCCTATCTTCGCTTTGTTTTGTTTTTTATCACTGTACATGCTACCTAAAGCGGAGAGTTATCATGCTAATACTGTACATAAACTTAGAGGTTTTAATGGGGGGAGGTTGGTCTGTAGAAGTGTATAGTTGTGTAATTTGTGTACAGTGTAGTTGTCTATGTAGTGTTTATTGTTCAGGTGTGTGTGTTTTGTAGTTTTGTGTTGTGTATTTTTTAATGCTTAGTTTAGAGTAGGTTTGTGTTTAATATTTGGACTACACTGATTTATTGTCTCACACGCACACGCACACACACACACACACTCACAAACACACTACAGCCAAACATTCCTCTGGTGTTCTCTCTCAGATTCCTGATACAGAAATCTCTCTCTCTCTCTCTCTCTCTCTCTCTCTCTCTCTCAATTCAATTGAAATGTTTCAAGTACTTTATTGGCGTGATTTTTTACATACAATATTGCCAAAGTGTCAACATAGATTAAAAAATATACAATAATCATAATAATAATAAAATAAAATAATAATAATTATTATTTTTTTGTATCTGTCTCTGTTTCTCTCTCTCTCTCTCTCTCTCTCTCTCTCTCTCTCTCTCTCTCTCTCTCTGGCAGTAATCACACACTAATCAAAAGCAGTTGTTGGAGGTTGTTTTTTTTTAGCTTCAAGACGTTTCTCTGTCTCATATACTCACACACACACACACACACACACACACACACACACACACACACACACACACTTAATCTCTCTCTCTCTCTCAAACTCTCTCACACTTTCTCTCTCATACATAAGATGATGGATTGTGTACTCAAATAAAGTGTAAAGTTAGCTATGTTATCTATAACATACCACAGTACATAAAAATTGTATAGTTAATATACAGTCATGTGAAAAAATAAGTACACCCCATGGAAATCATTGGCTTGTTTGACATATTTGGACAAGCAAACATTTGATCCTCTTTTTGTAGTAATTTTCACAATTTAAATTAACAAAAAATCAGTCACATGGAAAAAGTAAGTACACCCCTACATTTATCATACCTTCAAATCTATAAAATTAGAATCAGGTGTTGAAGATTGGGTGCCAGTGATCCAGTCTTATTTATACCCCTCTCAGTTCTAGTGTCTGGTGTTCCCTTTGTTATTGAGGTGGGTGGTGTCATTATGCCAAGATCTAAAGAGTTCTGTAAGGCCTTCAGAAAAAAAGTTGTGGATGCCTATGAGTCTGGTAAGGGATTTAAAAAGATCTCCAAATTATTTGAAATACATCATTCCACTGTAAGAAAAATAATCTACAAATGTTGCGGATTGCAAACGACTGCCGATTTGTCCAGGACTGGCCGTCCCAGAAAATTCAGCCCAAGAGCAGTCCGTCTTTTTGAAAAAGAAGAATTTCATCACAGGATGTGCTAGTAAGACTTGCAGCTGTTGGTGTTAAAGTGCATGCTTCTAGAATCAGAAAGAGATTGCACAAATTTGACCTGCATGGGAGGCGTGCCAGGAAAAAGCCTTTGCAAGACTATGAGCATAGCTCATGCCAATGAGCATATAGGCAAAGACCAGGCCTTTTGGAATAATGTGCCCTGGACAGACGAATCAAAGATAGAGTTGTTTGGCCACAGTAACAGCAGACATGTTTGGTGCTGACCAAAGACAGCTTTACAAGAGAAGCACCTCATACCAACTGTAAAGCATGGTGGTGGAAATGTTATGGTTTGGGGTTGCTTCACAGCCTCAGGGACTGGACAGCTTGCATTCATTGAATTATCTATGAATTCTGCATCATATCAAAGAGTGCTTGTCGATAATGTGAGGCCATCTGTCCAAAAGTTGAAGTTGAACCGAAAGTGGACCTTTCACCAGGATAATGATCATAAGCACACTAGCAAATCCATCAAGGAATGGCTCAAAAAGAAGAAATGGAGGGTTATGGAATGGCCTAGTCAAAGCCCGGATTTGAATCCCATTGAAATGTTGTAGGGGGATTTGAAACAGGCAGAACATACAAGAAAACCCTCAAACATATTGCAACAGAAAGAATATTGCATGGAAGATTGGTCAAAAATTATAAGCTTGGTGGACAATTAAGCAAAAAAAAGTTGAATACATGATTGAAAAAGCCCATGTTCCATGTGGTTTTCTTGTAGTATATCAACTTAATTAATAGGCATTGTTTAAAAAATGATGAGTTTTTATGTTTTGAATATAATTTATTGAATAATGGATTGAAACATTTCTTCCTTTAAAGATCTTGGGCTTAGAGAGAAAGCTTTAGATCACGTGTCCTGGAGACATTTAGCACTCTTAAACACAAATACATGAAAGCAGTGTCCTGTAGTGACACTGAGAAAGAGACAGAGAGATGATCCTGTTTTTTATAGCACCTCTGCAGTAAACAGCAGGTGTTTGATCATCTGCACAATGAGACATCACGCTGTTTTATAAGGACACAACCTTCACTGAAGTTCATTCACCCGGGTTTCGGTCTCAGCTTATAACCACAGCTGGATTCGGATTGGTCAGAAGATGTAGATGCGCTCGTTCTGATACGTTATCGTTTCTATAGTAACAGCCCATCAGCAGAGACTCATACAGCGAACACTCCACATAAATACATTAAAAACCACATTGATCTGGTGAAGTTTTCTGTAAGAGAAAACATTTAACATTTAACGTTTAACATTTAAGGAAGGTGTGAGAGAGAGAGAGAGAGAGATGCAGATAGACAGACACGGAGACACAAATACATACAGAGAGAGATACATACACAGCTTTATTTATTCTCCTGCTTGGTTTTGGTCAGTAAACATGACTCTGATTTTCTTTTCCAGACAGTCTCATGCTCCACTCCGAATCAGGGTCATGACAGAGAGAAAGAGAGACAGACAGACAGACAGACAGAGAGCATGAGAATTGCCAAAAACAAGAGGATCCCAACATCATCTCAGAGGAAAACCCAGAATCCCCATCTCTTTCTTCCAAATGTGTTTAGCTCATGAATATTCTGCCACAATATCTCTCGTTATCTCTCTCTCTCTCTCTCTCTCTCTCTCTCTCTCTCTCAGTGAAAGAGCCAGACATCTGAATCATGTCACTTGCTCACAAGTGTTAAAAATCATTAAGCTAGCGCTGGTGTTTGTGAGTATTACCTCACTGTATGGGAGTGTTGTGAAACGCTCTGTGATGCCAGCGCGTGACGCTCGGACCGATAGCAAAGGTAAATAACTTTTTTCTTGAGTTTTTCTTGGATGATGAGAAAAAGAAGGAAGAAAACGTTCACGATTCGGCCTTTTCCCTGCTGAGAGAGCTGCACAGTGGACATAACTCCATGCCGAGTGGAGATACACACGAGAACATTTCTAATCCACTCTGTTCGTACTACCTGTGATATTTTCTGACACATTTAGTTGACTATATTTCCCCATAATAAACAGAATAATATTACACACGCTCTCTGTACCTTTACAGTTACGCTACCTTCACACTAGTATGTGACAAGTCGCTTGTGTATCCTTTGAGCATGTAGCGAGTGCTAATGTTGTCTCTTGTCCGCGTGGCCTGTCCAGGGTTGTTCCAATAAGAAACAGTAGTAGCTATATATAACTTATAAAGCTAACTAGCTTGATTTACGTGTTACCTGCTTGGCTTCATACGATTCTTAGGTTAGATTAGCAAAGCAAGCTAACTGTACTAGCTACATACACTCACCAGATGCACCAACCATCTCTGCTACTTCCTTCTGAGCTTTATTTTATTTCCTAATGTCTCTGTACACATTTATATAACAGGATAAGCTGAAACCACAGTTAATAGGAACTAATTTAAAGTTTTGAGCGAGGAACTGAAGAAACGTAGAACCACACGTGGAGTAGGATTGATCTGAGGAATCGTTTGAGACACTTGTGTGGATTTGTTGCTTTATAGCATCACAGTTAATTTACATAGAATCGGCGAAATCACAATCGCACGAAATAGTTCTGCGCGCTCTTTCGCAGTGATGTTTGTCGGTAAACGAGAGCTTTTATCTGTACTCGTGTTTGACGCACGTGAATGGAAGAGTGCTTTGGCTGAACGCGCGTCGTGATGACGTCACATGACGCATCTCGGCCCGAATTTGCGTTAAATCTGTGGTAATTTTGGAAAATTGCACACTCCTCGGAATATTGCGGGGTTTCCTTGATTTTGCGGTCATTTCTGCGATCACGAAATCACTAAATCCTGGAGAGACTGACTAATAAATACGTTTACTTCATTCTTAACTTTACATATAAACTCAGTGGGCTGCTAATATACTTGTATTTATATTTATTTATAATTTACAGTAAATCTATTAGAAAGTGCTCACCTCAAACAGTTAGCGACTCAGAGTATCTTAGAGTATCTCAGAGTATCTCAGAGTATCTTAGAGTATCTTAGAGTATCTCAGCGTATCTTATCGCCGCAGATCTCTGAGGCGAGCTTGTGTGAGGGTTCGCTCTAAAATACAACCGAGTACCAAAGACACACAACAGCTGGAATTCAGAGAGAAGATAAATCTGTGTGCGGTGAAGAGACACAGCCGCGGCTTTTCCACTGAACACCACACACATAAAAACGTCCAGTGGAATTTATATCCCTGTGTGTGTGTGTGTGCGTGTGTTTGTGTGTCTGTGTGTGTGCTGAATTGAGGAATGTGTTTCATAATAATGAGTACCTTATCTTACCATACAGAGTAGCCTATGCTTCGTAACACCTTACATTGGCTAAAGTGCCTTAACTGTTCACGCGCACACACACACACACACACACACACACACACACACATGGCCCTGATAACTGGTTTTCCTTCTCATTCAGTTGCTTTATCAATCTGCCAAAACATTTACAGTTCACTACAACCTCTGGAAAAGCCTCTGGAGATTTACTGAAACACTCATCGTGTTTGTTTGGATGTCACACACACAAACACACACACACACACTCAGCTCAGAGAGTCCTCAGCTGGAGCGCAGGTTAAAGGTCACCATCTCTCCAATAAGGTTATTCCAGGACAGTGGTGTTTTTTTATATTATTAAATGATGTCATAAAAACTGAAATATTTGTTTATAAACACAGGCTTTTGATCATTTAAAAAAAACAGCTATAAAAAAAACCTCTCTAAATAGTGCTAATAAAATCATGAGAAGAAGGAAATGGATGAGAAGGTCACACTAATAAAGTTCTATAAATACAATGAAATAAGATGGAGAGAAAAGTGCTGCTCATCTCCTTATAAATCTGATGAGTTTTAGTTGAACCGGTGGTGTGTGGGAAACACTGCACGAGTCCAACACTGAGAATTACAAGTGTCTTGTCGAGGAGTATTGGGTAAGTTATAAACACAACTTAACCATTGTGCGACACTGTAATGTATTAAATGTGTTAATAACAATAACAGACTGATTGGAAGCAGCTGATTTAGATGTTACAATTTTGCTTTCAAATAAATAAATAATGAATAATAAATAAGCTCGTATCGAAGGACGATGTAGAAATATAATTTCACGGAATCAGATTAGAGATGAATAACTCAGGAAATTCTTATACTGTAAGTGCACAGAGACTGGGTTTTACCTGAAACCATTAAACAAAAGAAAGGTAAAGAATTGTAGCTGTGTATGAGATGTAATGTCGCATTCCTATCACGAGGAGGCGCTACAACACAAACATTACTGCCTCCATATTAATATCATATTCAGGACATAAATTATGTGTGTTCATCACAAGCAACATGGTCGACGTATGAATGCATTGTTTAGCTGAGTGAAGATTTCATTCTAAACACGTACATAAATGTTTTTATTTATGTATTTATTTATTTATTTGAACACTGATTTGTCGTTTAAAGACAAAATATTTAGTTTTGTTTACTTATAACATCATAACGAAGCTTACTGAGTCTGGGAATAATTTGGGCCGTATGTGAACTGCATCCAGATGAGATGTATTGACTGATTAAACAAACAAACAAACAAACAAACAAATAAATATATCAAATTCTGATAACTGCATATTATTATTTACCTCATGGGTTTCTTTCAAGACATAAGGACAAAGTGGACAAGATAAGACTTTTCCTTTTTTTACTTCTTACCTAAATCTCTCTCTCTCTCTCTCTCTCTCTCTCTCTCTCTCTCTCAGCTGTTAAGCAGTTCATTAGATTAGGAGATGCAGGTTAATGTGATTATCACAAAACCCTAAATATAGCACAATCTCTGTAGCTACATAATGAGATAATGTAGGTCTTGTGCACCCTAACCCCTTGTTCATCATCACTGAAGGCGCCCTACTCCCTATTCACTACTCCCTAATCCCTATTTCCTACGATGGACACGCATTAAAGCAGCAGCACTATGCATCACACTAATCTAATATACAGGTGCATCTCAAAAAAGTTGAATATCATGGAAAAATTTGTTTTTTCCCCCCGTAATTTAATTCAAAAAGTGGAACTTTCATATATTCTAGATTACAAATAAAGTTAAATATTTCAAGCCTTATTTTGTTTTAATTTTGATGATTATGTCTTACATCTCATGGAAATTAAAAATCCAGCATTTCAAAATATTAGAATAAAGAGTTTATAATACAGAAATGTCGACCTTGTGAAAAGTATGTTAAGTTATGCGCTGATACTCGGGCAGGGATTTTATCCTTTTGCAGGAATTACTGCATCAACTTGGCGTGGCATGGAGGCAATCAGCCTGTGGCACTGCTGAGGTGTTCTGGAAGCCCAGGTTGCTTTGATAGCGGCCTTCAGCTCGTCTGTATTGTTGGGTCTGGTGTCTCTCATAGATTCTCTATGGGGTTCGGGTCAGGCGAGTCGGCTGGCCAATCAAGCACAGTAATACCATGTTCAGAAACCAGTTACTAGTAGTTTTGGCACTGTGGGCAGGTGCCAAGTCCTGCTGGAAAAGGAAATCAGCATCTCCATAAAGCTTATCAGCAGATATAAGCATGAAGTGCTCTAAAATCTCCTGGTAGACATTGCATTGACTCTCAACTTGAGAAAACACAGTGGACTAGCAGAGGACATGGCACCTCAAATCATCACTGACTGTGGAAACTTCACACTGGACTTGAAGCAACTTGGATTCTGTGCCTCTCCACTCTTCCTCCAGACTCTGGGACCTTGATTTCCAAATGAAATGCAAAATTTACTTTCATCTTCCCCATGATTGTGGTTGTGTGTACTGACAGAACCAGACTGAGAGATTAAAGACTCAGGAAATCTTTGCAGGTGTTTTGAGTTAATTAGCGGATTAGAGTCTTCTCAGGTTGACATTTCTGCATAAATTTTTATCCTTATATTTTGAGATACTGGATTTTTGATTTCCATGAGCCTTAAGCCGTAATCATCAAAATTAAAACAAAAATGGCTTGTAATATTTCACTTTATGTGTACTGAATCTAGAATATATGAAAGTTCCACTTTTTGAATTAAATTACGGGAAAAATTTTCCACGATATTCAATTTTTTCTAGATGTACCTGTGTAGATTAACAACAAGTATTATGTGCTAGATACAAGCTCTGTGGGCATGTCCCAAACCACATACCCTAGTCACTATCGATTAATCCCTAGTTTAGAAGTTGAAGTAACCAGACACATGCTGTAATGGATGAGTAACTGCTTGTAAAAACTGATATAAAAAAAACACTCAAATCATGACCTTCACTCAATTTCAAGGGCACTTTAATTTCAATTTAACGGTAAACCCTGTGATACAGACATATTAAACACACACGTACACACACACACACACACACACACACAACTGCACAAATACACAATCTGTAAGTATATATGAACACACCAGAATGTGCTGGAAAAAAATAATAAAGCTAGATTTTTCAGAAAACACACAGTAATGATTTTTTTTAAATCACTTGTAACATTTTTATCTTTTCACAGCATCATAAACCATGAAAATATTCTTTAAATGTTCAGCATCACATTACAGAAAACAGCGGAGTCAAAAATAGATGTCGAGGATGATAAAGAGGTCTAAAGATGAAGGGAAAATCCACACTGCAGAAACACATCACACTCTCTCAGCCTATCTCTTTTTCTCTCTCTGTCCTGAAAATGTCTCAAAACCTATACAGCTTTACCTCTGACTGTCACAGAGCGCTGACACTGGAGACTCCTTCCATACATGTTACATAAACATCTCCTTACTCTGGAGAAAACTTCACCATATTAACTATTTTTCAAATCCGTTTATGTGGAGCGTCCGCTGTACATGTCCCTGTGAACGAGCTGTTACCATAGAAACGGTAACGTATCAGAACGAGCGTGTTAATATAAACCTGCACTATTGTCAGAGCCGCTGTTATAGAAAACCAATCAACACTTTCTGACCAATCACCATCCAGAACTCTACAGCGCCATGCTGTAATGTGTAGCATGCCAAACTGGGCGTGAAAACTTTAAAAAAGTTTACGAGCGTGACGCTATTTTACATTTTGTGCTGTGATCGAATGGAAATGACTTTCATCTTCTCCTTCCGCTGTAATGGCATTGGCTCTACATACTAATCTGAGCTTAGCTGGAGCTCACTGAGGTCACACAGAAGGAGGTGAGCGTCCTGGAGTAACACATATCTTACACACACACACACACACACACACACACACACACACACACACACACAGAGCTTACACACACACCTTTGTTAATGCAATTAACAGCCCTTGCAGATCAGCAGAGGAGACCCTGCCCCTAATATTCCTTTATATCATTATAATAATGCATAACAAATGCATTTTTCTAAAAAACACACACTAAAACGAGTCTTTTCATATCGCGTTACAGGCACTTGAATAGTTTTAGAATTCTGTTTTCAAAAAATCTCTTCAGTTATTTTATTCCTCCATCCTGACTCCCAGTGAGCCGAGTGTCATGAGTTTTCTTTTTTTTAATCCTTTATCATCAAAACTCATCTGGAGTATAGCAACACATCTGGATTTATATCATATCTTTCAGTCAATAAGCTACTTAAAGGAGAAAAAAAATCAATATATACATCACGTCAGTGAATAAGCCGCATTAATATAATGAGCATTCTGAGACTTTGGAATTAAAGTTCTGACATTTTTTTTGGCAGGAATATGACTAATTATACCCGAGAATGTTGTTTATAGATGTACAAAGATATATAGTATATTGGAAAGTTGTATTTGAGGTGTAAAATAATGGCTCAAAATCTTAAAATCACAGATAGATCTGTAAAATTCTCCATTTTAGTATACGTGCATATTAGAGTTTGGCTAATGCTAAAATGAGAACACATCTGCTGCAATGTGGAAACATGACATTTTTATATTCACACTAAATCCAGAGCAAAGCTAGCAGGAATATTCTCCCTCTCTCTCTCTCTCTGTCCTGTCTCTTTATTTTCCTAATCAGAATCAGAGCTCGGTTTTAGCTCTCAGGCTCATGTTGCCAGTGTGATCTGTTTCTTCAGATTTTGGCGTCCACTGGAAACTGAACCGAGTGACCTTCTCTCTCTCCTCTCTCTCTCTCCGTTCTCGTCTCCCACCATTGCGTTCTCCCTCTTACTCTCTTGTGTAAAAAGTAATTTATGAACGTTCTTATACAGCCAGAAAGGTGTGGACTCTAATTCTTCTCCATGTTTTCTCTCTTGGAAATTAAAAACAAAAAAATCCCTCAGGCCAGCAAACCAAACCAAACCAAACCAACATCATGGTGATTGGTCGATTTTGATGTCATCTTTAGATCCCTGCTTCATGATTGGTTGCCTCAGAAGAAACCAAACCAAAAGGTGTCCCAAATAGACGTGATGCTAATTCTCTGAAAACAACAAAAGAACACCCATGTGTCAAACCACCATCCCATCTCGATTGGTCCATTTTCTCCATCTGTCATATAAAGTTCTGGTTCTGAATTCTGCTTCATATTTTTAAAGCACATGAAAAGCAGTATACAACAATCCAACGTTCAGGTCAGAAAAACCCAAGCGTTTCATCACATGGCTCCCGCTCTGTAATTGGTGGCTTCAGGTGAATTAAACTGGATTTAATAATTCGGAAAAAAGGATTTGTGCAGATCAAACCAAACCACAGCTGTCCAGATTGGTCCATTATACAATCGCTGATCTCTGATTGGTTGGATTTTCTTTCTCATCCCACGTGAGAAGTCATTCTGACTGGTCTGTGGTGCTGTCCATCATTAGCTCCACTTTGATTGGTTGACATGGAAACTATATTTTCAGCACGTGTCTCAGATGAACAAACAGAGCCAGACTTGTCCCGATTGGTCCGTTTCGCAGGTGTACACGTTCTGCACCTGAGCCACGCTGTAGTTGCTGAAGTTTCCGTCTTTGACGTACGGAGCGGGCTGGTAGTAGCACGTGACGTTTTCCACATTCGGGACGTCGCTGTGTTCAGCCAGCGCTCTCACAGCCATCGCAGCGATGATCTCGAGCACTCGGCATCTCTCGCGGTTCATCAGACACATGCTGCTCTCGCGCACCACGTCGTGCAGCATGCTCAGGTATGCAAACTTACACTCCTCCTGCCCGACGAAATGGCTCTGGAGGTATGACTCGAGCTTGCGATGCTGCTCAGATGCACGTGGGAAGTCAATGAAGAAGCGCGAGCACATGTAGCGCTGCAGCAGCTCTCGGTAGATGCCTTTTTCCTGTCGGTTTGGGGCTTGAAAGCCTCGCAGCAGCAGGTGGCAATATTTGAGCAAGCCTCCACCACGGATCTCTTCAGGGTTGTGAGTGACGATGAGACGCTGCCGGAGGTGATCCAGGGCCTCGGAGAAATCGCCGTACACGCTCTCGGCCAGGATGGACGGGTGGAACGAGACGCTCATGAGGTTCTCAAGAGAGCACTCGTAGAACAGAAGGAGCGAGTCCAAGCGGATCTGGAAGGAATCGACACTGAACTCGAACTGACGGCGCAGAGAGTCGACGAACTTCAGCTCCACATTCTTCCCGCTGTTATTGGACAGAGAGATCAGACTCCAGCGGTCCGAGTCATTACACACCTTCACCATCTTCTGAACATACGCCTCCTGAGAGAAACACAGAGAGAGAGAGAGAGTGAGAGAGAGAGAGAGAGAGAGAGAGAGAGAGAGACAATTTAAATGAAGTATTGAACTTGTACACATTCACAGATTCAGGTCCTTTAGTAGGTTCTTTAACAGGTTCTTGGCTTCCTGAAAAGGTCCTAGTTTGGAATCTTTTCTGATAGGAAAGAGCTCTGTTGTTCTACAGAAGTCTAGAACCCTTAACATGTCTTTGGTTGTCTCTCTAGGAGAACCTTTAAATGTTCTAAGAGTGTACATAATAAAGTGGTAACTCAGTGTAGGAATATAGAGTCACTGGATGACATAACATTTATGATTGTTACTCTTTCCTCCATCACATGACTATCACACGTTAGGCAACGTGACACAGTGGGAGAGTTTGCACATCGAGTCCAGAAAGTGGAAAATGTCTAGAGAGAGAGACGTTTATTATTTATTATTACTTGGACTGAATTTTTTCAGTTTGCACTAAACAAAGGTTTGTTTCAGTTTATAAAACATGCATAGAGGATTGGTTAAAACGCAGACAAGCCTGAAGTGGTGAACTATTCGCTTGTCATCTACACAGAGGAGCGACTTGTGAAAGCAGAACCCAGTGTTTTTCTCTCCCTTATCACTTCCGCTTCCTTCCACATACCCACAAGTTTTCGAATGTGTTATTACAGCATTAAGGTGCTGATTAATTTTCTGTAGCAGCTCTTTAAGCGTCTGTTCTAAGGGTTTAAAGGGTCTTCTTTGAACAGTGGACTAGTTCAACAAACAGACTTCATGTAAAAACCATAATGAACTTTCCTTTGCTTTTACACTATCCGTTGTTACTCAGATGAGGATGGATTCCCTTCTGAGTCTAGTTCCTCTCAAGGTTTTTTCCTCTTAACATCTTAGGGAGTTTTTCCTCACCATCGTCACCACTGGCTTGCTCATTACGGATTAATTCACACACTTAAAATCTGTATCCTGTGTTTATATGTTTCTGTAAAGCTGCTTTGAGACAATGTCCATTGTAAAACGTGCTATACAAATAAAATTGAATTGAATTGAATTTATCAGGGACGTGGATAGCGATGCGCTACATAAATGGATTAAAAAGTGTGTGTAATCATTGATATGGTAATATTTATAGAAGGAGCCTCCAGTGTCGAGTATGTGCACCAGCACTGCATCATAGGTAATGCACACAGGAATAACTCCATATAAACGTTCAACAATAAAATATTCACGAACATCACGTGTCATTCGAATGCATTTTCTCTGTTCTACCAGTCAGGTGTCTTTCATTAAGTTGTCAATGTTCTAGTAAAATACAAACGAGTGTTTGAGGACGGAGCTGAGTTACCTTTAGCGTGGATGGCGTTATTTTGGTCTTGTTCACTATTTCGGGCAGGAAGTCCAGGAGAGCGTCCAGCACGATGTCCTTGACAGTCTGGAAGTCCAGCTCATCCTTGAGCTTGGTGCAGAAGATCAAGTCCAGGTCTTTGTATCCTAAGCCGCTGTCCTCGTGCAGGACGTGACTAGCGGCCGAACCGTTTAGCCGAACTTCGCGTACACAGATGTTCTGCTCGGCCATTCTGCATCGCACGGCTTTAACGATGTCCCGCGGCTTCATCTGCAGCGTGGGGAAACTCCATCGGCCATGGATGGGGATGGACTCGGTGAGGACGGTGTCCAGACGCTTCACCTGCTCCCAGTTCAGCACGCTGCTGCGCTTCCTCTCCTTCCGCTCCTCGTCCATGTCTTCAGAAGATTTAATAATGAGTTTAACGAGGCTCACCAAGTCAAAAAACAATAAATCAAACCTATCGTTGTCAGTTTTCAATTAAAAAAATAGTTATTAGTAATTTCCTGAGCGAATAAACCGGTCAACTGAATTGATTCTTTTTCATTAAACGCTTTTTAAGCGAATGAAGCAAATTGATTTGAATAACAAATCCAAACTTTTACAAACGTTTTATCATCAGTGGGTTCAATAACTTGTTCCATCTAATCTGAACTTTCCCTCAGTGTGTGTTCAGTGGATCGGTTCAGTGTGGGCATTTCCCTTTCCTTACTTTTTCTCTGTTTGATGCAGGACGGTCTTCAGTGGACGTCCTCTACGCTCGCCTTTACATGACTGCAGCACTAGAGAAAGAAAGAAAAAAGACAGAGTTAATATCTCATTCTGTTGTGGTCCTGTTCCCATTAAAAGAGGGAGTAGAGGGGTGCCAATACTTATTGCAGAGTGATGGAATGCTTGAGAAATGGACAGAGTGTAGGTACATGTACACAGGTAGATAAACACCACTTAATGATAATCACAGTGTTGAGGACAGAGTGTTAATTACAGCTCTGTTTTTCTCTTTGCTTCATCAGTTACATCCTCAATTACTCCAGGTTTACAGGTTATACACACAGGAAACCACCAGCATGTAGAATTAACACCTCCAGTGTAGAATTAACACATAGTCTTCTTCCACATTACTACTACTGAATTAACACACGTATTAAGAAAATAAATGCATAAGTATTTGCACCCAGTGCAGCATTAAGTAGAATTCAGTGCCTAATGAACACATGTAGCGTAGAATTAATGCATATGTTAATTCATGTTTGCAGCGTGGAATTAACACCTACAGTATTGGAATAATGTACAGTATTGGATTAACACCAACAGTGCAGAATTAACTTAGCCAGTTAACACTTCTAATACTGAATGAACACGTACATTATTAAAATAAAGAGAACTGAATTAACACCTACAGTACACGAGACCTATAGTGTACAATTATTCTGTACTTGAATTCACTTCGCACTGATGAATTAACACACACACACCGTAACCATAATTAACACAGTACTGGGTCGACATCTACGGTGTACAATTACCATATGCAGTACTGACTTAACATGTACAGTACTAAAGTCATACATAATTGTGTAGAATTACTGCAAACACTCATTCATATTTGCAATGATGAATTAACACCAACAACATTCAACACACACTGAACTCATGCTTGCAGCATTTTAATTAACACCTACATCATTGTATTTAATTAACAACTACAGTATAGAATTAATGCATGCAGTATTAACACTCTACACACCCACTGTGTAGAACTAACCTCTGCAGTAATTAACACCTACACTGTAGAATTGATGCAAACAACATTGACAAGTGAACAGTATTGAATTGACACCTGTACAGTCTATTGATAGTGTGTGTGTGTGTGTGTGTGTGTGTGTGTGTGTGTGTTCAGTGTAAATGTGTTATATTAACACAAACACTGCAGGAGTTAATGCCGTACTAATTTACTTGTACTGTGTGTGTGTGTGTGTGTGTGTGTGTGTGTGTTTGTCTGTCTTGAGTGTCAGTGTGTGTAGAATCATTAACACAAAACATGGCTATAGTTAAGCTGTGTGTGCGTGTGTGTGTGTGTGTGTAACTCTTACTTACCTCTGTGTAGTGAGTTGTGTCTCCTCCATGCTGCTGCTCCACTCGTCTGCTCTCTCTCTCTCGCTCTACTCTTGCAAAGACTGAGTGTTGAGGGCTGTGATTGACAGCTCATTCAGCCAATAGTGAAGTGGCATCCGTGAAGCCCCGCCCACTTCTGATAAACACGGCTCGGTTTAATTAATTTAAATAATTTTCTTCCTCTATTTCTTTTTGCTTTGCATTAACAGAAATGCATACTTATTCATGGTTATAGAACACAGAGACACACGATTTAGTTAAAAATGAGGAAATTATATTACATTTTTAAAAAGTTACAAATCACCTATTGTTTACTTTTAATGAAATTATTACTAAATTTAAAAAGTGCGGTGCCTTCATTATTGCGTGGAAAAGAGAGAAACTGTGCTGCAGGGCCCTCTAGAGGAGAGAGAGAGAGAGAGAGAGAGAGAGAGAGAGAGAGAGAGAGAGAGAGAGAGAGCAATAAAACGAAAGGATTTTACAAAGTAATGTTTTTATTTTTACTTTATTTGTTTTAAAATCTAAAACAAAACTTACTTATCATTATTATTATTAACTTTACTTATTATATCAATAAATCACTAGAGAGAGATTATATCAGTATTAGGGGGAAAAAGAAATGACCATTAATAGTCACCACAAATTAGCATAAATTATCAGAACTTATCATAAATTAGCACCATGTTATTAAATGTTGTTCATGTAGTGATACTGATTATCAGAATTCCACAAGATTACCAACATACCATCACAATGACAGTGTGTGTGTGTGTGTGCATTCTCTCCTACTACAAAAAGCATAACAGAAGAAAGTGTGCAGTGAATCTGACCACCACAGCGTTATAAACATCCCTATCAGTGTTACCATCTCTTTCTCACACACACACACACACACACACACACACACACACACACACACACACACACACACACACATACAAAGAAAGAACCAGGTTGTTTTGACAGAATACCTAAAAAAGCAGAAGCTCTGTGTGTGTGTGTGTGTGTGTGTGTGTGTATGTGTGTATGTGTGTTTCAGTTTTGAAGTGCTGTATGACCTCCATAAGAGGAACATGCACTTCCTCTTGAAGTTTACTCAGCTTAACCAGACAGAATTACACGCTCATGCCTCTTTAAGCTTTGTCACCCTATTCCCTACACCCTATACACCACACCCTACATCCTACTTACTATACCCTCCACCCTATTCCCTACACCCTATACACCAGGCCCTACATCCTACTCACTATACCCCCCACCCTATACCCTACACCCTATACCCTACACCCTTCACCATATACACTACACCCTACATCCTACTCTTTATACCCTAATCTCTATACCCTATACCCTACACCCGACACCCTACTCCCCATAACCAACTCACTTCACCCTATACCCTACACCTTATACCCCACACCCCACACCCTATACCCCCCACACCGTACATCCTACTCCCTACATCATACTCCCTACAACCTACATCCTGCTCCCTACATCCTACACCCTACATCCTACGCCTTACACCCTATACCCCCACACCTTACATCCTACTCCCTACACCCTACATCCTGCTCTCTACATCCTACACCCTACTTCCTATACCCTACTCCCCATACCCTACACTCTACAGTACATCCTACACCCTACACCAGGACTCTTCAGTCTTATCCATAAAGGGCCGGTGTGACTGCAGGCTTTCATTCCAGCCAAACACCTGCTTCCACTTGTTCAATCAGTTCATCTTAGTTTCCAATCATCTATCAATTGTGTCTCCAATTTGGCTGGAATGAAAGCCTGCAGCTATACTGGGCTTTTGAGGATAAGACTGAAAAATCCAGCTTTTTACCATACACTGGAGAATCACAAAGAGAAGAATGAGTGTGAACTTCCCAAATCACCTGCCCTATTCACTATATAGTGCACATACTGTAAACACCATCATCACGATCCAAAATCATAAATTCATGATTAGAAATAGCACTGAGATTAGGAGAATACAGCTGGGGCACTGGTTGGGATCACTGAGACACTCACTTGGTGGTCCATCATTTCGGTCTAGTGCAGAATGTCACTGTGAGGATACATACAGTTTTTTTTTTCAATATTTTTTTATAAGTTCATTAAACTTAATAGATTTGTTGTTGTTGACTTAACGAGTATGCGCTCTCTCCACTCAGCTGGAAAAAGAGAAGGAAAAGTGGAGCAGTTATTAGATTTATATGGATTGCGTTAATTGAAAGTAAATAAACGAGTGCCTCATTAGTGTTTAATCATGTGCAGTATGTTGTGATGGGAGTTGGTGGGGGGACAGACAGACAGGTTGTCATGGCACCCATGAGAGGAAGTAAAGTGGCTTATGTGTTTTTGCTGAGTTAGTGCAACCTCAGCCGAGTGCATTTCCTGAAACTTTGTGGTTTAACACAAACACACATTTAAAAAGTTGTTATTTACAGCTTCATCCAAATCATTATTTTGTTAAAAAATCTAATTGAAAATATGGAAGTTTATAGCATGCCCATGATCATTTATTCATTTCTAATAATCTTAATGTGCAGTGTTTGAGTCACACATACACAAGGGCGTGTGTGTTGAGAATACTGCTGAAGCTCTGACAGTTTAAAATTCTTTGAACTGCATCTGCAAACAATATTAATTATATATATATATATATATATATATATATATATATATATATATATATATATATATATATATATATAAACAAATAAAGAAATACATTTTAAATGCAAATATTTTAAGTAGTTTTTGAGATTCCTCTTATACCATGGCAAGTTGCCAACAGTTACAATTTTTAATTTATTAATAACCAACAAGTTGTACATTAACTGTTTATAGTTCCATTTAATTTTATTGAACATCTGCAAGACTCGAGTCTTCAGGACAAAGGAGTTTACACTTGTGGTTTCTCGGTAAGAGAGAGAAAAGAGAGAGGGCTGGTGAGGGAACGACTGTTTATAGCTGCTATAACGTGTGAACAATGTGGAATTAATTTGTTTCGTCCGACAACATTAAATGTAGGAAAAGTATGACATTCTTTATTATACAACAGTTAGTTCCGGTTCATCAATTTGATTGGTCAAGTGATGTTCCAAGAGTGCCTATACTTCCTTGTAACGGCACTGTATGTATCACTCCGCTCGTCTGGTTCAACGTGTAATATTCAACTTTCCAGTTCCTTCGAAGAACTTTAGGTTACTATGGTAGAGTTAGTGACATCAGCAGCAGACGTGGCAAACAGTACTGTTCAGGAATATAACTTTTGAGATAAAATTTGAAACTTTGTCAGCTGAAGAGGAAAAAAAAGGAGGGAAGCTAATTTTACCAGAAGCACCTTTGACGGGAATGTACAAATCCATGTGAGCTAGCTAGCTAGTCATTATAAAGTTATAAAGTAAGGCTTATTTGGGATCTATTTCTGCTAGAGGAGCAAAACTAAACAGGACATTTGTCATATTGTGTCTAAAATGAGACAATATTCAATTTTCTTGTTTATAGAACTATTGGATAAAAGTTCTGATATATTGCATATTTAGTATAACTACAATCCTGCTCCTGCAATATTGCTTAAATAAATTATATTCATTGATAAATTTCTGTTATATAAGAGGAATAAAAAAAACTGCAGGTTTAACACAAGTAGAACTCAACACCAACAGGAACTTACTTCAAACAGGAAGGAACATATTGAGGAAAAATTATCTCAGACATTTGACCTTGCTCTGACCTTGACCCTGTTTAGATCAATTGCAAATTCTAATCAGTTCATCCGCTGGTTATAAACATTCCTACAAACATTCAACCACTAGTTAGTGAGATTGTGCTAACGAGAATCTCAGACAGATGCACAAATGGACCACTGGAAAACATAATAAAAAATAATGTATGCAAATATTCATGCACATTTCCTACATCATTTCACACAATAACTGCTTAGCAGAAACATTTAGAAAATCTGAGTGTCATTAGATATTAAAATTTCAGGATGCGTGGATTTCTGAACTTTCCAAATAACAATTAATGGTATTTAAATAGTGTAATCCATCCTAAAAATCATTTTATACAGTTATAAGTATTCCGTTGTCATCTTAATAATATGCATGATATTTACTAATCAGTTTTTAGTTAAGTACAGTCCAGTAGAGTTTGTTCAGAGCAGGGATGCAGATTTATAATCAGATTCTGTCTTGCTGCTGTAACATGGTAATCTCATGACCCATAATCAAACGTTTTCATTCGCAGCTTGATTTATGAGGCCTCAATTGACCTGTTGTGAATTGTAGTGAAGTTTCATTTGTGTGTGTGTCTGAGTGTGTGTGTGTGTGTGTGTGTGAGATGATTTTCAGTGTGTAAAGGAGCCGCCATGTTAATAATTCGATGTCACTCCCTTTTCCAGTTTGAAGTTTAAAGCTAAAAAATTATCCGAACTCTGGAACAACCTGCGAGTTCAGCACTGAGTCATGACTTGGAAGGAAAAACCTTATTTATCTTAATATAAACTTTAATATCACACAGACAGACAGACACACACGCACACACGCACGCACACACACACACACACACACACACACACACACACACACACACACACACTGCAGGTATGAGAGTGCGGTTTGGGCGTGTAGTTTACCACAACAAAGTTTTTAGTTTTTTTAATAGCAGCAATTTTTATTCCTTTTACACCAAAGCAATTTGCCTACAATTCAAATATTTTATTTATTAAAGAATGCCATGTCATACTTTTTATCAATTTAATGTTGTGAAACAAGTTAGTTCCTGTTGTCACTTACGTTATAACAGCTATAAACAATTGTTTATACTCCTCTGTCCTGAATATGCAGGAAAACTTAAAGTTACAGCTTTACCTCTGACTCGTACAAAGCACTGACACTGGAGACTTTTTTCCTTACAGGAATCTTCACCATTTTAATGATTATCCCTATATGTGGACCGTCCTGAATAAGCTGTTACTGCAGCAACGATAACACAGTGGAATGAGCGCAAAATAATGTTTAAACAATTAATAATAATAATTTCAGTTTTACACATGAACAGATGGATTTATATTGGATGAGTTCCACGGGGTTAATTCTTCACCGATGGATGGATTGGGGGAGGGCGGGTGGTATTGGTTACCACCAGGCTTTTCCTTTAAATATAAGCCAATTTTTGATAGAAAAGAAGAGGAGTTGCTTCTCTGCTGGTTCTCTAGAAGAGAAGAGGAGGGTATATTTCGAGTCAATGCATGTTGTAGCACAGAGTCATGATTTAAATAAAAGATGGAAAAAGAGAAGGAGGACTGAAGAATGAAATATGAAGATAAACTATAGAGATAAACGCCTTATGCTCCATTTTCTTCATGAGCGAATGAGAGAAAAATGTGGCTTGTGTTGAGAAATCTGACATGAAGTAGCAGTTCAGTATGTGATTACTGAAATAATAACACCAGCTCAGCCAGGAGCTCTGCTGATATGGGAAAGAGCATTTTCCCAGAAACGTTTGGGAGTTAAACACAAATATCAGACTGGAAGATTTCTCTGCCAATGAAAATAATGACATTTATAAATATATATGGAGGCGCTATGGCGTTTGTTCCCTCAGCAAAACTTAGCATCATGTATAAAATAATTGGCTAATATTTGAGTTGTTAGCTGTGTGGTTTTCGCAACTGTGCTAGCATCGTACACTCTCTGTGGTAAACAATGAGTCGAGTTAGGATCTTTGTTTTAAAAGATCCAGCAGTTGCAGGACTTTCTGACCCCCACTGTACTGTATTTTGCTCAGTTTTGTTAGCATTCCTGCATCGCTGTCTGTTGTGAATCCATTGTTAGCACACAACTGGTTAGCTAGCTAGCTTTAACCTAAAATGAGGGGCTCCAGAGCATTATTCTCAGAGTCTCAGAAGTTCCAGTTCCTGCCCCTTGTGCCACTGTAACCAATCATTTACACCAGTGTGAAGGTTGGATAAAAGGATTAGGTTAGATGTTAAAATGAGATTTGATCAGGCTTTGTTTATAACAGGCTTTTAGATTAGATCAAGGTAAAGATGAGAAATAGATTAGATTAGATTAGGGTAGAGGTGAGGATTCAATTATAATGGGGTAGAGGTTAAGATTGAATTATACCAAGGTGAACATTAGGATTAGATTAGATTAGGATTAACTTGTACCTCGACTTAATCTAGTACCAGTTTTAAGGTAGAGACTAGAATTACATTAGATTAGATCATCATAAACATGAAAATGTACATTAGGATTAGATTATCATAGAGATTAGGATTTGATTATATATTAGAAAATATCTAATCTAATCCTAATCTCTGTGGTAAATATTAGAATAAAGATGAGGATTAGACTGAAATAGAGACCGGGATTATCATTCAAAAAATTAGAGTATATTGAGATAAGGATTAGTATTAGATTAGACTAACACTCTCTCTCTCTCTTAAATTTTATTTGTTAAACATCTGACTAATGGATTTACTACCCACTAAAAGCTTTTTAATGTGCTTTTGGGAAGTTTTGATGATCTGAGACACTCTGTGTGTGTGTGTGGGTGTGTGTGTGTGTGTGTGTGTGTGTGTGTGTGTGTGTGTGTGTGTGTTAGCTTCAGGAACCCTTCATTAAACGGTATGTGTATTCACTAACCAACACAAGTGCTCCTCAGTAAGAGGATGTTAGTTTACACACACTTTCAGGATCAAGCTTCAAAGCTGTCACTCGTCTAAAGTTCTCAGGAGCTTATAGTGTTTGTGTGTATGTAAAAAGTCCCTCAGAAACACAGGAAGTGATCTGTCTTCCTATCTGTGGTTGTGCAGTGTACACCAAAAGCCTTTCTGCAAACGAAAACGATCACTAATGTGTTAAAAAAAAAAAAAAAAAAAAAAAAAAAAAAAAGCCCCAGAAAACTTCATCTCTGTACATACTGCGTACAAACCTCCTTACTTATGTATCTCTGCCATTAGTTTGGTCCAGAGTGCTTTCTTTCATAAAGACCAAAAAACAACAGCTGTTTTATGGAATACAGCACGGTGGTTTCAGATCCAGCCTTACTAAGTACAAATATGAGAAGATAAGTGTTGGTTACTCTGATTATTCCTTTACCATTCAAACGACCTCTGCCTGATTAGCATCTAGCTAACGACTCTTCAATACACACTGTTGTTTTTATTATTTCGATTGTTATAGTTCCACAGATGGACAGACAGACAGAGAGAGAGAGAGAGAGAGAGAGAGAGGTTTTCATGAAAATAAAGAAAACCCTAGGATCTAATTCAAGTGGTGACAATTTTATTTTAGAGATATAGGATAAAGTCAAAAGTCCTCATTTTAGATTTGGCTGGACAGGGGCTCAAAGATAAATTTGGGATAAATGCAGGATAAATTTGGAGCTCACTGACAGAAAGTGTACTAACAACACACACCCAAGTTATCTGTGTGTATTAGTGTAAAGTTGTGTACATAAATAACAAAACACGTTTTTTTTAAACTGAAAAATCGCTAGCTGGTGTCCTATTCGTGCTAGTATGAGGAAAATGGCGATGTGAACACTGTAACCTTAGCAACGCTCTTAGCAGTCCTGGCTAGTATAGGCTAACTAACTAAACCTAGTAGGCTTTATAGATTAGATGTATTATCATCAATAACGCAGATGAAATAAAGGTTTGTATAACTCTGCTGAAGATGAAGAGGAGGAGGAGGAGGTTTGGCTTCGTTGTATCTCTGGAGGCAGAAGAATCCAGAGAATTTGGAGGAGGATGATTCAAGCTGCTTGTGTCACAGAGCCCGTCTCTCATTTAAAGTGAGACAAAAACGTTGCTCTTTTATTGTCTTTCGTTTCTGATTTTGTTCCTTATGATGAGTAAAGTGTGTGAGAGAGATGTTTAGTGTTGCTTGGACGTTGTTTTTGTACACTAAGACGAGTTTTCTTCACGTTAAACCCTGCAGCTTTTCTGATGAGGCGACGGATTCAATCGTTTGTGATTCGCGAATCGATTCCCAAAGAGTCGATCCAAAAGAACCGGTTCACTCCCATATCCCCATATCTTGCGTTTGGCATTGATGTGACGCCTGAGTTGCGAAATCTGGGAAATCTGCGGTTCAGAGCAGCTCAGAGGTACGTGTTTAACTTCTTTTACTCATCCTGTATAACTGTGTCTATTCAGAGAATTAGGGACATTTGTGAAATGATGACATTGTAGAATAGAGATTTATTGTTGGAGGCAGTGGAGACTCTTTACATCCTTTATGTTCGCTTGCTTTAGTTGGTTTCTGCACCTCATCCTCTCACAATCCCATGAAATAAATATATACATTTTTAAAAATTAGTAAAAATCATCTCATCAATATGGCACATTTAACTGCAGTGATTTACTGTAGCTCTCAGCACTTCCCTTACGGAAAAGTCACATGAATTAACAATCAGATCATTAACAGCAGGTGTGAATTTTACACGTGGTTTTCAGACGTGCTTATACACGTTTCACACGTTTATAAACACGCATATATAGTTGTGTGTTTCCCCTATGATTTGTCATGCTTTTAAACAGGACACATTGTTCATGTGTGTTTACCTGTGCAGGGTCAGGGGCATGAAATGGTTAAAAGCACCTGCACATGTTTTTCAGGTGTGTGATTAGTTCACAGTAAAACTCGTATTTAATTCACACTATACCACACAACATTTTTACACTACGTTCACCAAGGCGTCCTGCAACAAGGAGCCAATAAAATGTTATTGTTTAATACACATGAGAAGCTCCAGCTTTCACTCCAGCTGCCTGCAGTGTGTGTGTGTGAGACTTCTACTTACTTCTGTTACTTCCTTTGTCATCCATTAACACATTTTTCTCAACTACACAACATTTCTTACAAATACCTGCCAAATCTCTGATTTCACAACTTTTCCATAAAATTTTATATAGATATATAAATAAAAAAAAACTCAGCCTGGCCCTAAATGAACACCACAGTCGATTTGCTTTAGGTGTTTCCAACAGCGTTCCATAACCTTTTAGGGAACTCTTAAAGAGAACCACACAGTTCCTGGATGAGTTCCTGTTCTGTCATCCTGTTGAGACTGATGTGGAAAGTACCACAAGCATGCAACAGTTATTTAAGTGAAAAATACAACATGGAGGAGACTCACATCTGGTTTCCAAAGTTCTGTGGAGAGTTCTTCAGCAAGGTCCTGCAATGAAAACCTGCCTCTTATAGTCACTAACCTGATTTTAAACACAGAACGTACTTCTTTTTGTCATGTTCAGCTCATGCTTTCTCATGGTCTTCTCATCTCTTTCTCTTTCAGGTTGAGGAAGAACAATGTTTCATCTTCCTCTTTATCTCCTGCTCACCATCACTCCCTTGGTTCCATTTTCATTTGCAGTAAATAAGGACCTCCACAGCTGGAGTGGCAATAACGTTCCTCTGCTTGTGGACAGGAACACGGTGCAACTCCCGAGCCCCACATTCAGTGATGGAAAATCTGGAGAATTGGTTGCAGTATGTGGGATCGCGTGCCAGAGGAACCTACCAGAACCTGGAACCACGGAACTGGAGCGTCTCCTCGCCTACGAGACGTTTTACGAGAACGGAACTCGGACTCTGACAGAGGTGGAGTTGCAGGATGTGAGGAACACCTCGTCCTCCTCTCTCGCCGTTCTCTCACGCAGGAAACGGGAGGTGTATGGCACAGACGGGCGCTTTGTCATGGCAGACAAGCGCTTCGTCACCAACTTCCCATTCTCGGCATCAGTGAAGCTTTCAATGGGGTGCTCTGGGATTTTAGTGTCGCCCAAACACGTGCTGACAGCGGCACACTGCGTCCACGACGGTCGTGGATACCGAAGGAGGTTAAAGAGGTTGCGTGTGGGTGCGATGAGGCTATGGAGAAACACTGGGAGGAGGAGGAGAAACAAAACGGAGGGAGAAAGTAAGAGGAAACAGAAGAAGAGAAAAGGAAAGAAGAGGAAGAATCGGAGCAAGCAGAAATCCTTTGAAAATTCCAAGCAGGAATTTCCACGGCTCCGGTGGACACGTGTGAAGCAAACGTACGTACCACGAGGCTGGATAAGCGACGTAGGAAAGGAGGTGACGCTCGATTACGACTATGCCCTCCTGGAGCTGAAGCGCAGCCTCCCGATGAAGCACATGGATTTGGGCGTGGTCCCACATGTCACACGGATCCACTTCTCCGGTTTCGACGATGACCACGCGGGGAAGATGGTGTACAGGTTCTGCTCGGTGATGCAGGAGTCCGGCGATCTGATGTACCAGCACTGTGACGCACAGAGAGGCTCAAATGGTGCAGGAGTGTACGTGAGACTCCGTAAGACACCTACGAAGGCTGAGGGGAAATGGAGGAGGAAAGTGATCGGCGTGTTTTCGGGACACAGGAGCGTGAAGGAAGGGAACGGCACACACGTGGACTACAACGTAGCGGTGAGAATCACGCCGGCAAAGCTCGCCCAGATTTGCCTTTGGATCCACGGAGAGGCCAAGCAGTGCGCTTCAAACTGAGACGACACCGTCAATGTCGAGTGCTAAAATTTCTTCCAGGTGAAAAGCAGAATTTATGCAGTATTCCACTTTATCACAAATGCAGTCCATCAGCCACATCTGTATTCTGTTCTTTAGTTAGTGCACATTTATACGTTTAAACGTGAAAGTAGAATTACATCAACATCTTTATTACTTCCAGCTTTCTGGTACAATTCCGCTTTTACCCTGAGTTCACCCTCGCAAGCAACAGGCTATCATTCATTCTCTATATGTCACTACCCAGAGACATTTGATTTGAGATTCTCTCAATTTTATGCAAATCAGGTATGACTCACTAACCAAAAATCAGCTCAAATGATTTCTCAGACCAACCCTACGGCACACGCGATCTGACCTTTCTTCAGTTCCTCTCTCACAACTTTAGTTCCTACCTGTTATTAGTTCCTGTTTGACGCAAATGGAAGAAACACCTATCACCTTGGTTTAATATTATCCTGTCACACAGAACCTTTCATTAGAGACATTACGAAGAAATAAAGCTTTTAAGGAAGTATCAGAGATCGTTGGTGACTCTGGCGAATGTGCATGTTGCTAGTACATTTCGCTTGATTTCTTAATCTGCCAATGCAACTTGTCGCTCGCAGAACACAAAGGTGCGTGTTTTTAAAACGTCATTTCTGAATTCAAACATTCCCACCTCAGGTTATCTTGTGTGAAATACCAACATGCCGTCTTCGGCTACACCGCGTAGTTTAGCTCATGTTTATAAAGGACAGGATGTACCACTGTGCCGTAAACCACATCACAGTCAAAGATTTCAGAATCAGTAGGCTTCGATTTGATTTGGGACACGGCCACACTACAGTGGACACTTCAGTGTAGGGCGTGTCATTTTGAACACTGTATGCATCAAAAAAGATCAAGATTATTATTTGAATGCATTTAGGAACAAAATATTTTTAAAAAATAATAATAAAAAAAACCTTTACGTGATCGTTATTCAATGTTCACAATATTGTTACCAAGTTGTACAGAAGTGACAGTTCGGTCCTTCCTCCCCCTCCACCTTCCCTTTTTAACTTCATAAAACACAATGAAAAAATTATGGGAATCCCTTCTCTGAAGACACACCTTAGAGGACACCATCTTTCAAAGTGAACACTTTCTTTTGTTCCTAGATCAGAAATGGTGCCTACATAGGGGGTCTCCTCTCAAACGGAGCACAGGTGCTGATATTTTGTTTACATTAACCATATTATTTTAAACATATCATGAACCAGTGCTAAAGAACAAATGTTAATTTCAGAACATGGCAAAAAGGGTGCTTTTGTTACCTAATGTAATTATGCACAACTATTACATTTTAAGTCTGGTTAGTATATAGCTTGTATTTATTTAGACAAATGAATTGCGTGAATAGGTGAATCAGTCGTACACAACCACTTCCTGTTTATTTCCTTAAAACAGATCAGAGAAAGGGGAATACAGGTCATTATAGGTGATTTATCAGCAAGCTGTGTTGCTGCAGTAGCAAAAACAAATACAAGCTAAGTGCATGGGCTAAGCTACAACCGCTATAACATGGGATGTTAATAAATACGGAGTGGGTGGGGCTTTACCCCTCCAGAGAGCCTGACTGAACGGCATCCTGGTACGAAGACGCGCCCTCTTTAGGCTCAGGGAAGAGTTTGAGGAGGTCGTCGATGCGCAAGATGGTAATGGCCGCCTCGGTGGCGAATTTCAGGCTCTTGGTTTTGACCATCGTGGGCTCGTACACACCTGCCTGCTTGTTATCCCTCGGCTTTCCGTTCACCAGGTCCAAACCGATCCTGCACACGCACGCACGCACACACACACGGTTCTGTTTAGTTTTCACATTGCAGAAGTGTCTTCCAAACGAGTCACAAACGCAGAGAGCAGTCCAAAATCCGTGTTAGTCCAAACAAGGACAAAGATAAAGCACACACAGTTCACAGTGACATTCTGGTATCTATTAAAAATGTTGTTGGCTCGTTCTTGTAACTGTAAGACTCTCTTTGAAATTATGAATCACATTTAACTTGTGTGTGTAAGAATCACTTAGCCATGGGTTTACTGTTTTAATATAGGCTTAGGTTAAACATGTTAAAGATTTGAAGAGTCATATAGAAATCGAATCAAAGAGTCAATTAAAAATATGGACTCCTTCAATCTATTAGTGTTTGATTTTAATTGGTTAGTTTCACTCTGAATAAGTTTAAAGAGCCAGATACAAACAGATCCAAACAGTCAAATGCGATAATGTTAAAAGAATCAAAACACAAAAACGTTTGTATTTGACTCTTTGAGTACTATCGAATTTAAATGATTGGATCCATTTTATATACGACACTTTGAATCCAATTGTATTTAATCCTTTAAATATATTCAAAGAGTGAAACCCTGAAAATGGATCCATTTATTCACAATCTATTTCTATTTGACTATTTGCATATTGCCCCATTTAAACATTTGGAGTTTTTGATATGACACTTTGAATCAACTCTATGAATCTATTCGATTCTTTGAAAAGGCTCAAAAAGTTCATTTAAACAGTTCTACAACAAAGAATCAAATAGATTCAAAGAGCCAATTAAAGAAGCACATAAATAAAATCTAACAGGTTTGCAATTTGATTTTATGAATATTGTTGTATTTGATTATATGCAACTCTGAATTGACTCCGAATTCATTAGTCTGTGACTCTTTGAATCTACTTGTATTTGATTCTTTAAATAGATTCAAAGAGTCACATGTAAATAGATCCAAATGGTCAAACAATTATATTCAAAGAATCACACAGAAATAGTGTTTCCAACAATTTTGATTCTTGATTATTTGGATCTATTTATGTATGTGACTCTCCAAATCTATATCTATTTGATTCCTTGAGTCACGTATAAATAGAACCACATGACAATGCTCAATAAATCAAATAGAAAAAGATTCAGAATCACTTATGAATAGATCTGCATGATCAAATACAATATTATGCGAAGAAGTTAATTGACTCAACGAGTCAAACAGTTCCGTCAATATGGAAAGGGGTCAGTGATGAATGAGGGGTCAGCGAGCGACACGTTCTTTGTGTTGTGTAACTCACCACTTGAGGTTTTTGCGTTCGGGATTGACCTGTGCTTCATTGTGAAAAGCTCGCAGTTTGGCCACCAGATCGGTGGAATCCTGCGCTGCGTTCACCGCCAACGTTTTAGGGATGACGAGCAACGAACGAGCAAACTCTGCAATTGCCAGCTGCTCCCGTGAACCCTACGTACACACACACACACACACACACACACACACACACACACACACAATTACAAGACAAATTAAACTCATTCATCTCTCAGTTTCTACCCTCCCTCAACAAAAAACTTACATGTTGCTGCATAATCATGAAATTCTTAAATAATGAAAACAAACATGAATAATTCCAGCTGCTTTCGCTTCTACTTCTACTAGACATTTTTACAACGAATTAAAATACTCAGACAGGTCACGACTTCTGTCATGTGTATTATTAAACAGTGCTTAAAGACAAATATGAACCGGTTCAAAAATTCAGATGAACAAACCATAAAACAAAAATTATTTCTGGCATGTTTTTACACACACACACAGCTGGTTTGATGCTCACCATGCTAGTGGCGTAGTTCTCCAGGTAGATGGACAGAGCCGCCTCCACAGCGCCCCCTCCTGGAACCACGGATTTGGACTCTAGCACCCTCTTCACCACACACAGCGCATCATGCAGCGAGCGCTCCATCTCGTCACACATGAAGTCGTTCGCTCCACGCAGGATTATAGAGGCTGATGTGCGAGCCTTCGTACTAAAACACACACACACACACACACACACACACACACACACACACACACAGTGAGATTAGTGTTAAAAAATATCACTAATATAGAAGTGATGGATGTGTGCAGTATAAGGAGCTGTGTTAAGACATCTGGCTCTTACTTCTTGATGAGGATGAGCTCGTCATCACACACCCTATCCTGAACAACTTCCTCCGCCTGACCCAACATGGCCATCTCGAACGACTCCTCACCTTCCAGGTTGGACAGAGATGAGCAAATGGTGGCTGCACAGGAAAATAAATAAATCCTTTATGACTCACAGAAGGAAATTGAATGAAAACATACATAAAAAGGTATAATAAATAAATATAAACTCAATTAAACCAAACTAAAAAAAAAAAAAATAGCTTAAACTTGGATTCAGTTAATCAAGATTTTACATTTCCTTCACCAACTAATATTACAAAAAAAGTCTTTGAAAAGGACTTAAAATAATTTTAAAAATGGTGCAGAATCACTTCCTGAGTGGACGTGGCTTACCACCGGTTGCCTTAGCGATGCGTTTGAGGTCTTTCTTCAGCACACGGCGCACTGCCATGGCTCCTGCGTCCACAAAGTACTTCAGGCACATGTCATCAATCCCACCAGTCGTCAGGACGACGGTCGCCCCCGCCAACAGGATCTTCTGGATGCGCTCCTTAGTGATGTCCGACTCTCTGAAGCGGAGAAATATACAACAAATTAAACACACAGTTTTGATTTTTATCACCTACAAGAAATTAAAGTCTGTTTTCTGGAAGATTCTTTGTACTTTACATTCACTGTTAAATCACAAGAGTTGAAGCTGATAATTCACCTTATAATTTAGTGTGTAAAGAACTAAAGTGTGTGTGTACGGCCCGAAGACACAACAGACACGCAGTAGTGTTTGTGTGTCTGTGCACAAGGTTTCAGGTCGACTGATTTATCCCATGCGTATAACTACACACACACGGTCAGTGAGGCAGCAATTAAAATGGGAATGAACACACGTCACTGTGTGTCGGAAATATTCGCGCTCACACACACACACACACACACCTCTGTCTGATCTGGTCAAGTTTCTCTGGGTCATTGATGATGACTTGCACTCCCATCTTCATCTTGGTTTTCTGCAAACTGAAGTCCAGACATGCAATCTTGGCATTCTGTACCCTCTTCACCATCCCTGCAAACACACACACACACACACACTTAAATAAAACACACACGAATCCTTTTCATGTTCACTACCCTTCTGAAATGGTTCCTTCTGGAATCCTTTCTGATAGGGTTCCACATAGAACCAACCTACCACCAACTAAGAGATCTAGATTTTAGCTTTTTTAGTTAGTCATCAACAGCCCCGTTGTCCCAGGTCATGTACTCTGATGTGACAGCAATGCTAAAGTATAGTTTTATTTAACATGACAAGCACAATGTTTCTCAGTGTGAAAAAATAATTATTCACTCATCTAAAAGGAGTCATTTTCACCTGAACAGAACAGAAAGGTTAATAAACGGAAGTGTGTACGACTCGAAGCACAACAGACACACAGCGGAGAGAGTGAGTGTATGTGGATGAGGCATTGAGTCAGCTCTGCTTTATCCCATGCGTATAACTGCACACACACACAGTCAGTGTGGCAGCAATTGAAATGGGCGCACACTGGCGCACACACGTGCACACACTGGGCTGGGAGATTACAATCATGATGGTGGTGTACCTTGCGAGCCGACGGTGCAGTTGAGGGCGTAGCCGTTGACGAGGATGCTCTCCTTCTGGCTGCGGCCGTGAGCCTTCAGCACGTTCACGGAGTTGATGGGGTAACGAGCCACGCCTTTACCGTCCACAAACTTCACCGCCATAGCAGCATCCACCACCATGTTAGCAAAAAAATCTGAATCACTGAAGGGTCAGGGGTCAAGGGTCAAACAGAGCTCACAGTGTTTACACACACTGTACACATCAGCATTATAAAACGGCTTAATGACGAGCAGCAGACTATCAGTACATTCTACTGTGTGTGTTTGTGTGTTATAACACACAGGAGCAAAGAGGATACACTCCGATGATCTTGGAGGACATGGAGGTCTTAGCAGCGTTGACCAAACATTCACGGCCCAAATCATCTGTTCCGATGGTCAGATTCTCATTAATGTAGCGCACCGCCTCCCTGAAACACACACATGCAGAAGCAATTAATCAGTATAAAATGTACAATGCATTAAGACCAACCTGAAATATGAACGTAAGAAAACTAGGTACGTTTTCTTTAAATAATAAAAAACCAAGTGAAATGAAACTCAATAAGACAAATTAAGAAAGAGTGGAGAAAAGAAACAAACAAGAAAATTAAAAAACGAGAAACAAAAGAACAACAATAATGGGCAAGAATGATGAGAGGGAAAAAAAACCCCCAGAAAAGTATAGAAACATGATTAAAAGGAAAATCTAAAACAAGAACAAAGAAAAAACAATAACAGAAACAAAAGAAAACCAAGAGTAAACACACAAAGAAACAAACTGATGCAACAAAATTTAAATTTACACACACAAAAAAAAAACTCAAGATAAACATTAAAAAACAAGCAGTGGAAAAATAAGGTTGAAAAATAGAAGAATAAAAAGCAGAAAATTAGGTTAAAAGAAAAAAAAACAATAAAAAACAAACAAAGAAAAGAAGCAAAGAGCAGAATTTTTTTTTAAATCAAAAAGAAAATAATGAATGAGGGAAACAAACACGAAAAGGGAAAAAGACTAACAAATGGAAGTAAAAACGAGTGGAAAAAATGAGTGTGTGTGTGTTCTTACTTGCAGGCAAGTCTGTATCCACTGATGACGGAAGTGGGGTGGATCTTCTGCTTCACCAGTTCATCTGCACTCTTCAACAACTCTGCAGCAATGATCACCTACACACACACCAACTTAATGTTGACGCTCAGTTAAAGGAGTTATTTGTTTGATAACTTGTTTGTGGTTCATGTCGTATCAGTTCATATAGAGACATCAGGAGAGACGCCGCAGCCTCTTCAGACCCCGATACACTTCCTCTGTCCTGTTAGCATAGCCACACCCACTGATTAGTGACAGGGGGTGGTACTAACACAGGACGCACACGCACTCTCTCTGTCTCAACACAAACACCACCTGTCCACTGAGGGGAGCGTCTTACCACGGACGTGGTCCCATCTCCGACCTCTTGGTCCTGCAGTTCTGCAAGTTCACACAGCACTTTGGCAGCAGGATGTTCGACCTCCAGCAGCTTCAGGATAGTGGCGCCATCGTTCGTGATGGTCACGTCCTAAACAAAGAACCAATCCTGGTTATTTCATTCCAATGTCGTACAAAATGCATCTGTGTAGTCTGACGTGAATTACGACCACGCCAGCTCTGTAACATGATGCAGTGCAAACTGTACAAGGACGTGTTGCACAAGATGATTATATTAAAAACTCACTCCAATATCGTCCACCAACATCTTGTCGAGTCCTACAGGACCCAGCGAGCTCTTCACGATGTTTGCGATGGCCGCCGCAGCCATCACTGCAACACAAAAAAGGTTTATTTAGTTTATTTCACGCACACTCATTAACTCACAGAGCTCCACATCAACATGTGCAAAAACTTATATTGTACACTAATCATTCACGTCATATACATGTCTACCAAATTCCTTACTGTGTATAGAGTTCCTACATGTGTTCATGTTATTCTCACATCCTTAATAAAACATCGCGAGATTTCACGATATTTAGCTATAAAGCCTAAATGAACATGACTAAGCTAGCTAAGTGGCCGCGACTTAAAATAACGGGCGTAGCCGGCAAACACTGAGCTTAACTAAGTAATTAGCCTACACTCCACTATATAACATGTAAAAAAAATTAATTTCTCTCTTCGCTTTCTTTTTAATCAACATTTGTCAACGCGCTTAGCATCCGTTTCTCGGAAACCGCACGTGAGGCCGGCACGCGCATTAGCTATCTCTTAACTAATATTTAAAAAAAAAAATATTTTATTACCATTTATTTAGCTTGGCTAACATTAAAAGGAATAATTTGTTCACTGTGCGTAGTTAAACGTTACCGTTTTGAGTCCGCACGGACTCGCCGGTGCTTCTCTGCCCCAGCACGTTTAACGGACCATCCAGCCCCGCCATCTTGATCCGAGAGAAGAAAGAAGGAGCCGCGCTGCATTATGGGTAAAAGCTAACCGGAAGCAACGTTATCTGGAACGTTCGAGATAATCCGAACCGGATCATGGAAAGCGCTTACATTAGCATCGTGCTCGTATGTAAAATACACCAACACACCCTAAAATTGTATGTTTGTTTTTAGTTAAATGTATATTTTTTTGTCAAACGACGTGATGTATTACAGAGCCCTTACGTACAATGAACTACATTTCCCATTAAAAACGATGAACTTCTTCATTTTGTTGTCGGTATGTTTTCTCAGCTCGATAGCGCCTCTAGTATGTTTGGGTGATACACACTTTCCTTATCGCCCTCATAATTATTAATTAGTCTTAAACGTACCAAACGCCACCATTCCGTCCATCAACCACACAGTTCATCTGTATAATTATTGATTTTAGTCTTTCTGTCACGTGCACGAAGTATTGGCACCCCTGCCGCCGCCACCACCACCACCCATCCCACATCAAATCAGTGAAAAGGGAGCACCATATAGATACATCTAGTATATAAAAGATTCTGAAAACTTCTGTTTTCGGTTCCATTTTATCTTTAAAGTGTCTTAACTTCATATACATCAGGTATAGGTCAGGTAGAGCGGTGTAAAACACTTTTAAAACCCAGTTTTTCTGTTAACACTAGATGGCGCCAAAAACTTACATTACAGCATTGCTAATTCTTGTTTCAGTATGGTACTGATCAGTGCTAAGGCATTAATTATAGTATAATATACCGTACTTCAAATATGTATCATAACTTTATTTGCCTTAAGAAAAATAGCATTAGGTGTATTCGTAAAAAAAAAAAAAAAAAAAAAAAAAGTCAGTTTCACTTTAGCAAACAAACAACTAGCCAGTGCTACCACATTTTCTCTCTCAAGTTTGCTAACGGGAAAATCTGTGGCATCATCCAATCTTCTGACTGTGTTCCTAATATTGTCTCTTCTTTATCTTAATTTTGTTTCAATAAGACACCGTATTGATCTAGATGTTGAATCAGACTTTAGAAACCACAAATTTTCTACTTCAAGGGTTTTTGCTTGTAAAATCCATTCTACAAAAGTTTTCCACAAACATTTTCTTTCTAAGCTTACTAAGTGTATCATGAAGAGAACATGAAGTGTGTGCATTTAAGTCTATATTAGTGCAGAAAACTGTGGAAGTGTCAAAAGTTTGTGCCTTAAAGTGCCTTTAAACTCGATGCTTCTCCAAATCTTTACAGGAACCCTCTTCTTTAATTAAGAAATGGAGCCCACTAAGAGCTGATCTATATTTTTAAAATAAATAAATAAATAATAAAAAGGCATGATGACCACAAACATGTCTGAACGGAACATTTATTTATTGCCTCTGATACATCAGTTTCCTTGAGCAGTTACAACTAGGCAGTCTTATAAAAACAAAGTACAGTACATTTAATTTAAAAGTAAGACTGACCAAATCTATGGCAACACTTATCCTAAAATTTACATCTTAACAAATAAAAAAATAACAATAAAAAATAAAAAAAGTGCAAACCAGACGAACGAATGATAAACAGTCCCCAGTGAAACAACATGTACAAATGGGAAAAAAAACAAGAAAAACAAAAAAACAAAACATGGAACTTATAAACATACTTCATTCATATTTATTAGCCATTTTGGAACATTTACACTGATAACAACAAATGGTTTTTAATCATTTTATCTTTATCTTGTTTCAATATGGCAATATTCTTGCTCAGTGCTCATGGGGAAATAATTAACGGTCATAGAAAACAACATAAACCAAATTATTGCAAACTACCAACGGTAGATATTTAATAAATATCATTACGTCAGACTTGGACTATCTCGACAGGATGGTAACGAAAGCAAATAAATAAATAAAAATCTGAAATATTTAAACAAGATTCTAAAAGTGTCAACCGAGTGATGAACGATGTGAGTGATGAAACAGTGTTTTTTGGTAACGTAATTTAACTATTGATTAATCTGCTGTGGTGTTTGACAGTGGTGAGCGCAAGTGATTGTGGAAAAATATAACTAAACCAGAAAAATCTAAATGAAATATACATCTGATCTTACTGTGAGCAACCTGTGGCTAACCTGGTACTCTCAGAAATTATTAAAATTAGCCTAAAATTATGACTTATTATTTATTAATGACGGTCCTAAATACATTTTTGATGCTTACTGCAGTAGTCATGTCTATAGTTTAAATGGAAATGTATCAAGGAAAAGAAAAAAAAAAAAACAACAACAAAAAAAACTTTATCCAACCAATGGCAAGCATGGCTAGGCCTCCTTTTTCAGACTATCTAAAATATATCTATGACTTATATACAATATATATTGATTCCTATTGATTCCTAGTAAAATATATGTGTATTTTAAATGTATTTTTGGCCTTTGAGAACAAACGGTCATGCAGACATAACCAGTAACAGTGGATATTAAGCTAATTTTCATAATGTAGCGACTGTAGAGACGGCCTGATCAATTACAAACGGACACTAATTTATCGGATCAGTGCGTTAAAATTCTTCAAATACTACCTTATATGTTTTGCAGTGGAATTGTTAGCAAAATGGTTGCTAAGTTATGGCTTGAGAAAGGCAATGCTGGAGTGTTGACAATGGACAGGTCGGAGCACCTATAGAGTAAAAATAAGGGAAAAAATAAAAGTGTAATTGACAAGGGAGCCATGAACCCCAAGCTGAAATCTGACGGAAATTTCTTTAACACTTACAAATCCACTCTCTCAGACTGGGAGACGTTCAGACTGAGACAGTGTCCTCAGCCCAATCGTGCGAGTTCAAGTCCAGATCAATACCGTGCTAAAAAAGGAATTTAAATAGTATTTTACTTTGAAACTATACCTATGGCAAAATGGCAAGCTGTGTTTAGTGCATCATGAGTAATTATACGAACGAAAAATATGAAGTGTTATATTTGAGTGATTTTTTTAATATAGTGCATATAGTAAAGGACTTCGATCCACTGAAGCTCTGATGCAAAATGTTTAACCTAACTGAATGTTCATTTTTTTGTCGTAATGCTGTAATCCATAAATGTGCTTTACATTGTGTAACATTTTCCATATGGTAATTTGTAATTGCCTTTATTTTTGTGCACACTGGCAGTCATGCCTGTTCCTTATGCAAAGCTGCTGGAACCGAGGCACTGGAACTTCTCTCGCAGCGACTGGACAATTTTGGGCTGATTGTGCGCTTGCTGACTGTCATTTGGGTCATTCCAGATGTAGCCGTGCAGAGCTGAATCTGGGCTCGCTGTACAGCCCTTTTCCATGCTATCGCTCTCATCCTCAGAGCGAATTTCAACGTAATCGTCATCGTCATCGCCGTTGTCTTTGAAGTTGGCCAGGTAATTCTGCGTAGCGCTGATCGCGTTCAGATTTGACTGTCTGTTCAGCAGCAACACTTGCTGAGAGTCCCTTAGTGTGAGGTCACATGACTGGGAAAGGTCAGAGGTCGTTTGGGCAGGACACTCAGGAAGGCTGTGTTGCCGAGGCCCGAGACCACGCCCTGCATTCGCAGCGCCCCCTGGACGACTGGTGTGTCCCAGATTACCCATACTCCCACTGTTCTCTTTCTCTTGCTGCTCAGCCAAAGTGGACGAGGACTGACAGCGGCTATAGGGCGGAGTTTTAAAACTGCGCTGCCCCAACGTGCTGTAAATGTGTTCAGAGTCATCTTTGCTGGCTGGAGTCACACAGGCACTCCAGCGCTGATTGGATGGATTGCTCTGAGATGGCGGGAGGTTCTTCAAGGCAGGGACGGACACTGCAGGGGACAACTTTCGCTGAGGGGTCGAAGAGCACCCTCCGACTTCAGCAGGCCAGGACACAAAGCCAGCAAGTTCACCATTGCTATAGGTGCAGTTCAACCAGTCAGTCTCTGGGAAGGCGCTCTCAGGCAGGGATGGGGAGGAAGCCAAGCCTGCGCGTGAGGAAAATGGGTGAGGTCCTGATACGCTGACTGAAGATTTCAGCACTGGAGGAGTAGTAGGAGGCTCCTTAAACATCACCTGCTCGTATAAATGGGAATACTCAGCTATCCTTGCTCCTGGGAAGAGCCAAGAAGATGCAAGATGCAAGAGAAAGAAAGAAAGAAAGAGAGAGAGAGAGAGAGAGAGAGAGAGAGAGAGAGAGAGAGAGAGAGAGAGAGGAGAAACAAAAACAGGTTCAGGGAAAAACAGACAGAAACAATATCTTAAGCCACTGAAGTAAGTGACAAACTAAAATGAAAGCTTTTATTCTAGTTTATTCTTACAGCTTGATCTGTGGGTTAATAAAGACCACAGGACTTAAAAAGTAACTATACAAGCACACAGGGAGACGAATACCCACAGACATCCTGATAGCTCACCTATAGCTGCTCCGCCTTGCTTCTTCTCTTCCAGAATGGCAGCTAAATCTTTTGCCTTATTGGTCCTGAGTCTTGCGCAGCTGGGCTCGTGGTCCATGCTCTTCATCTTCAACAGCTGATTAGCCTTCTTGATCTTCTGGCTGTACTGTCTGGCCATGAGGAAAACTCTGTTTCTACCTTTCTCCCCTAATTCCAGCAGCTGGTCTCCAGCATCTCCAGCCAGGAGAAGACCAGGGGATGCCAGAGGAAGGAATGAAGGGTCCAGACCACTAAATAGTGCTTGTATCTCAGAGTCTTTCTGTGTAGGGGGGTCCTCATCATCCATGCGGAAGCTTCCACTGCTAAGCCTGGCTAATTTGTTCCGGATGCTCTTGACTGTGCCGGGTGGGGGTTCAGGGCTGGAGACTTGGATTTCAGGAATAGGGCTTGAGACTTGGCTGACAGGGCTAGAGACCTGTGGCGCTGGGCTGGAGACCTGTGGCGCTGGGCTGGAGACCTGGGGAGCAGGGCTGGAGACCTGGGGAGCAGGGCTGGAGATCTGGGGAGCTGGGCTGGAGACCTGGGGAGCAGGGCTGGAGATCTGGGGAGCTGGGCTGGAGACCTGGGGAGCTGGGCTGGAGACCTGGGGAGCTGGGCTGGAGACCTGGGGAGCTGGGCTGGAGACCTGGGGAGCTGGGCTGGAGATCTGGGGAGTTGGGCTGGAGACCTGGGGAGCAGGGCTGGAGACCTGGGGAGCAGGGCTGGAGACCTGGGGAGCAGGGCTGGAGACGTGTGGAACAGAAGGTGTAGTAGGAGGCGTAGATGGAGGGGATTCAGGTTCATCTATCTCAAATGTAGGCTCTCGCACAAGTTTGGGAACACTGAGCACTGGGAATTTGAAAGTTGGAATTGGGTGGAAGGCTGGAGAACTGGGAGATGATGTGCTTTTCTTCACCTTCTTAGCACCATCTGTTTTGACATGAGTGTCACTAGTTTTTCGCCCAGAATTACATTTTTTGCTGGGAGATTGATGCGATTTTCGTGGGGGATTTTGTGTCTTATCTTGGGATTCTTGTGATTTCGGCTGAGATTTGACTGCCTTTTTTGGAGAGCTGTGTAATTTATCTGAAGAACTTTCCATTTTACTTTGTGAATCACACACCTTGCGTGGTGATTCTGGTCTACTGATAGGGAATGCAGCAGGTAGCTTGTCTGCTTTCTTCTCATTATCCCGGATGTAGTTTTCCAGGTCATTCCAGATCTCGTCAACTTGCTCCGACATGTGATCAGCTACGGACTGCTCGGAAGGTTTATCCAAAGTTAACGGTATGTCCATATCAGTAATTGAAACAGTGGGAATCTCAGGAAGGGGGCGATTCACTACTTTGGTGTGATCCAGATTTGGTCTTTCAGCCAAAACAACGGTTCCTATGTTCTGGCTAACTGTCAAGTCTGTCTTGGGTGATTGCATATTATCCTGTTTGGCTGCTTGTTCATTTCTTCTTCCCGTCTCAGTGGCAGAAGGCGGCAGTTCACGGAACACAATGGTGTCATAGACATTTTCCTCTTCTTCTGGTGTCTGCACATCAGTAGATTCAAATGGCACCCCCTCTTGGCCTGAGGACCTGTTGCTTTCAGATGAGCTCTCCATTTCAACTGGAGAAACTAAGATTTGCGGAGGTACAACTGGTTTAACCTCTGAAGAGGACTGGTTAACCTCCGGATCCTTCCGAATCAGTCCCATGGCCTGCAGTTCTTCATAGCTAATATTATCGTAAACATTCTCAATATCGTCAAACGTTAGCTGTTCCGCTGACGAAGACCCGGATATCTCGTTACTCGATGACTCAGTATTATTGTGTACTTCCTCTTTGAGGACAGCTCTCTTTGTAGGACTTTGTCGCTCGCTTTGTTGCTCTCCAACACTACTTGCCCTGCGTAACACTTTACCCCTGCTGGCTGGGAGGTCTAACTGCGCCGACTGTGCCTGTTCGATATGCCAGCTGCACGGTCGTCCAGGACGATCATCAACTGTGTCATGATCGCTTTCTGCATCGTGCCCACTCGTATCGTTCTCAGTGGGCACAAACATCTGATAAATGTCTTCATCGTCATCGATTTGGACAGTCTTTTGACGAGTAGGGAACATGGCTCGACGCACTCTGTGGTCTGCCCATATGTTTGGGACAGAATGTCCACTGCTTGTGCCCAGCAAATGGGAAAAGTCAGCCTGTGTTTCAGGAGGACAGGTCACCTGTAGGATGGGTGTGTGCACTGTCTCCTTCTGCAAAGATTCTTTGGCCGTCTGGGAAAGAAGACCCAGAGATTAATATGGTTTTACCACGGATTAAAATTTTTTGTGAGGTTCTTGGTTGTGTTTATCTCACCTGTAGATCAATATGGTCAAGGCTGCGGTTCTTCCACCTGTCGATGCTGTCCACCGACACCTGGGCATTCAGCCTTTTCCTGCTGCTCTTTCCAGGTACACGTAACTTACCTCCAGAACCCTAAACACCCACAATGTTTTACACAAGATTAGGACTGGATTCCCAGTAAAACCCCATAAAATGAGGGGAAAAAACAGATTCGATCTGATATCAATGTCGATCATCCTGCAACAATCATAACATTTTTATGTGAATGAACATGTTACTTTTGGGGTTAATCGGTCCAGAGATCACTTAAGGGGCAGATTATAAACAAGCCATATTTACTGTTTTTGAACAATATATTTTTAATAAGATTTTGAGGGATGAAGGTTACAGGTCAAAGTATGACTCACCAGTCCACTGTCATCTTCGTCGTCAGCATCCTGTGGATGTAATCTCTCGTCTACGTCACTGTGGTCACCATGGTCACCAGGGTCCAGTGACTCCTGTGATTGGCTGACAAGGCTGCGGGATCGACCAATGGTGCCCAGGTGGACTACAGGAGACAGAAGGGTTGCGCCAAAACTGCTTCGCTGTAAGGGATCCAGAAAGAAAAAAAAAAAGATAATGAATCACTTTCCTTGCTTCCTTTTGATAATTTTATTATTATTATACTTTTTGCCAATGTCTTGAGTTTTGTGGTTTTATGCATGTTTCAAAAAAGAGCAAATGTACATACCTTCTGTATATCTGGACTGGATACTGTTAAAAAATTTTTTAAGTAGAATTCGGTCAGTAAACAAGTCAGATGCCAAGACACTATAACTAATGTCAAACATAAGCTTTACATTTTTCATATTTGCAGTCCTACTTACTTGCATGTTTGTTTTTCAGCAGTTTGGACAAGGGTTCTGGGAAAAGAGGCAAAGGATAAAAGTTTTTTTTTTTTTTTTTTTTTAAGAGTAAACTCTAAATAGAGTAAATTAAAGTAATGGAAAGAAAGCTGGTTAGTCAACTTCCTGTTAATCATACCCGTCTTCCTTCGTGCTCTTCTGGGAGAAGGGCCTTCTTTCAGGTTGATTCTGTTCTGGCCCTCAGGGCTACACTGGTCTAGAGGGATTGAAGGTGAACAGACATTTTGAAAAATCCATCCGTCCATCCATCCATCCAATTTTATGAACATCCAATTACATATTTGAAAAGTAATGCTGCCGGTACAACTGTGGAATTATTACAACAGTAGGAATATTCAAGGTTATACTTACGCACATCCATGTCCAGAATGGCCTGTTTGGCCTGCATAAAGATATAACATCCAGTTACTTTACATTTCTTCCCATTTTCAGGGTCAAAGTGATTTACTGTTAAAAATACTCAATGGTCTAATGCTAAGATTAGTCTGTAGCCTGGAAACTAGCCCCCGTGATGTGGTTTTGAGGGCATGATGTACTTTTTTTTTTTTTTTTTTTTTTAAGTTTTAGAGGACATCGTTTACGTCAGGGGACAACTTCATTTAGAAGAGCTTCTTTTGAAGCCCTAAATTTATTTCAGGAATCAGGTCACATCAACTGGGTGAGCAGTGAGAAGTGAAAAGATCTGCACTTAACACTATGTTAATGACACCTTTCCCAAATTCTCATCAATTACAGTAACTTTAAGAACTGGTGACAGGAAGGTTGCGAGTTTAAATCCCAGGGCTGCATGAGAGCACTGACCTTTAACGCTCTCTTTCTCTCTCTCTCTCTGTATGTTGTTGAATATAGTTAAATATCGGCAAAAGTAGTAGGTTAAATGTGTTGTAATAGTCAGTAGGCTTTATTTATATACAAGTTATTCATGTAACCATATTAACAACTTAAATAGTAAAAAGTAAAAAAATACAATTATATTGTTCTTGTACTTAAGTCTTGACTTTTTCAATAATCGTTTATTTGTAAAATCATAAGGTATATTTTTAGCATCAGGCAGCTTCAAGTAGAAGTCGATCTGCTGCTGTGTACACTTAGTGTTTATCACGGCAGTCTGTATTTGTTTCGTGACAGCTACAGTAGCTATTAGTATTGAGCTGGTGTGTTTGGATAGAGTTATCATCATGCTAGCTAACATTTGAGAAGTCAGGAATAAAGCTGTTGTTAGTTAGCCCTAGCAAATGTCTTCCTACGTTCCCTGGTTCCTTGGTGAAAGTGGCACTAATTTACCAACAGGAACTCAAAATTGATAGCACACATAAGCACAAATAGTTTCAGATAGAGCTCGTTCTGAAGCTAAAGATCCTGGTTACGTTGCATTCAAGCTGAGCCTAGTGTAAAAGAGACCTGGAACCTGAGTTCAAGCATCAGGTTTAATTTCAGGAATTGTGGCTAATATTAACTTCATAAGTCTGGATCTCAAAGTGATTAGGTACCAGGATGGACAAAACAAAATACGCGAAAGTCTGTGTGAGTGTTTAAGTGTGAGTGAGTGAGTGTCCTGACCTTGGCTGGGATTTTTGCTGGATGGTTTTCGAGAATGAGCCTCTTCAGGTGCTGGATCCATGTTCGCTTGTCCTGTTGGGACTTGGCCTACAAACAGAAGGTAGATGGTATTTACGTGAACCTTCAGAATAATTTATATTTATTTTATAAATGCATTCATTAATAAATAAATTAATTAATAAATCAATCAATTAATATTAAAACTGATATTTATATGTTGACATACGGGAAATGCACACAGAAATTCAGTGCCAAGACACCATAAAAATAATGGTAAAAATTCTCAGTGACGTTTTAATTAATTATTAATTATACTTTAAATACTATTAAGTAAAATCATGTTTAAAACAATAGTTATGCTTTGCTATGCAAGCACCACTACACACACATACATACACACACATATATATATATATATATATATATAAAGAAATAATTTAATCAGTTATGATTTTAATACTTAATTAAAAAATGACCACATTATAATTTAATATGAATATTAATTTCTTGCTTAGGGTAACCTGTAAGTAGGTCACTTTTAATCTGTGTGACATAAACTCGAGTATGATTTTGTGTGTGTGTTTCATAAAATTAATGAAAATTAATGAATGTACGAGTTGACACAAAAATAACTCCAAACAAAATGGCCTGAAAATGGGACACACACCCAGCACGTCAACCGAAACCAGATGTTTGTTATAAACTCTGTCTCATTATTTATTATTATTTAATTATACACATTTACTAACGATACAAACTTAAAACCAAGCTCATATATCAGTTTTCTAACGCGACAGATTTCACACTGATGTTTTAAGCTGTCAAGTTGAGACCTGCAGGTCAGCCGTAACAGAACTGACCTCAGGGTGAGTTTTTATACCCACACACACGCACACAGAGGCATGTTGGGGCTCCTGTGTAGGGTGTGCTGTGTTACTGGGCCAAAGTTCAGGGACATGATCCATCCATCCATCAAAACACCTCCCTCAGGCATGACATTCCTGTGTGTGTGTGTGTGTGTGTGTACGTGTGTGTGTGTGTGTGTGTGTGTGTATGTATATGTCTACCTGCACTGTGTGCTGTAGTTTGGGGTTCTTATAGTGGAACACACTGAAACTCAGCGGCTCCTTAGGAATGACTTCAACCAGCATCAGATTACAGCACTGCAGAGAGATGGAAATAACATGTACCACAGATACAGTCATTCAACATAATAGTTATTTAAGTGTGTGTGTGCGCATGTGTGTGTGTGTGTTACCAGTATGTGTGCTTTGTAGGCATAGGTTTCTTCTCGTTTCTTGGTGATGAGGAGAAGTTTATCGAAGAGGAAGAGTGTTCTCTCGTTCTTCACCCTCTGGACCCGGAAGGTTCCCTCCAAAACCAGCTCACCGTAACCGATCAGATCAGGACCCTGCCAGTTCGTCAACAAACTCTGGATCTCCTGATGGAGAGAGAGACAGAGAGAGAAGTAGAGAGAGAGAGAGATAGAGAGTGAGACAGAGAGAATGAGAGAGAGACAGATAGCGAACGAGACAGAGAGAATGAGAGAGAGATAGACATACATACATAGAGAAAAAGAGCGAGACAGACAGATAGTGAGAGAGAGAGGAAAAGACAGGGGGAGAGACAGATAGATAAGAGAGACAGAGAAAGAGAGAGGGAGAGAGACAGAGAAAGAGAGAGAGAGAGCGACAAGGTGTGTCAACATTTACCACAAATTTCACATCCCCAAGTGTTTTATTCCTTTTATAGCACAGCAAACTTGCCAACAATTAAATCTTTTTATTTATTAATGAAGAAGTAGTCATACTTTTTATCCATTTATAGTTACATTTAACGTTGTGGAACATCACGGAAGCAAATTCCTGTTCTTGTTTACGTTACAGCAGCTATAAACCGTCGTTCCCTCACCAGCTTCTCTTTATTCTCTCAAAGTTAAAAAGACACAATAATGTGTGTGTGTACTTTACCTGCAGTCTGACAGTGTTCTCATGTTTTCTCTTCATGTCGTTGATGTGCCAGGCGACCCTCTGCATGGTGTCGATGGCCTCCTGAACCACGGCATGTCTCTTCGAGTCCTTCTCCAGGTGAGTGGCGATCTCCTACACACACACACACACACACACACACACACACACACACACACACACACACACGTGTCACAAACCTAATAGGAATAACAGGACTGAAATCAACAAACACATTATGCTGGTTAAGGTTATGAGAACACTGTTGCTAGGCAACTGGGAAACAGACACTTACTAGCTAAAGATTGAGTTTAGCCATTTAGCTAGGTAGCATGTGATGATTAAATCCTTTATAAAAAGACAGAATGAATTTGGAAATTAGACCGAACCTTTGGGAATATCGGCATTTACCCCAGATATTTTGTTAAATGATAAAAAAGGGTGTGCAACATAGAAAGTTAGCACCAACACTTAGCATCAACCCACTAACCAAATTCCGTACTCACTGCCATTGTGCCATGGCTCATGAACTTACAGATCATTTTTAATATTTAAAAAAAATATTTGAACATTTGGGTAACTGTTGAATAAAGCTAGTTATAATAGCTAGCTACCTAATAGCTAGGTAAAATAAGGGTCGTCACAGGACCGGCTAATCATAAATAGCGAAACAGCTAACTAACTGCCCTGCTAGTTAGCTACTACCAGTAAAAAATTTTTTTAAAAATACATAATATAAATTAAGATAAAGAAGACATTTTGTAAGGACTTCATGGAATAGATCATTAAAATTATTAAGTGTATGTGTGTGTGTCATACATGCAGCAGCAGGTGGTACTTGAGGATCCTCTGTACAGGTTTGAGCAGGAACGAGCCGAGAGGCAGCGAATGTTTCACACACTCCTGACGCTCACGCAGAAACTTCGCCACCGCTTTATTCCTCATACACTCGCTCAGGACGGCTACAGACCTACACACACACACAGAGAGAACGGAGGTCACACCTGAATGTTAAAGGCCTGGTTTTACAGCATATTGGACAACTTACTGGTGTACTGCACTGACTCAACACACTTCACTGTGTGTGTGTGTGTGTGTGTGTGTGTGCGCGTGTTTATTCCAGCATCGTACACACAGGCCCCACATTGTCCCAGTTGGAAATCTGACCTGAGTCACTGTCTTCAGAGCACTTGTGTGTGTGTGTGTGTGTGTGTGTGTGTGTGTTTGAATAGCTTCTTGTCTGGTTCACTCCACACCCTTATACAGCTGGTGACCCCAAGCAGGGTCACACGGCACAGTGTCCAACACACACACACACACACACACACACACACACACACACACACACACCCCACATGGAAAGCACTATCTGCCCTCTTCCTCATAAATGAGTTCACAGATGCAGATGAATGGTTAGTGTCTGTGATTGACAGGCAAGAGAGAGTAAGCCCCTCCCACCCAGGGAGCACAGCCATAGTGTATCGTAGAAACGCCTTTGAGAATCTCGATAGGATTGTTCTGTTATGTGGCCCCGCCCTACTGTCACCTCCCCCCATCTGTGATTTGGTCTGAATGCTACTTTAGCAACAACAGCAGAAAATTATATTTTAACACACACACACACACACACACACACAGGCTCATGTTCCATGTATACGAGACAATAGTAGAAGACACCTATACACACACAATCACACACCACCAAAGGTCATCAGGAGGTCAGCCACTGCTGTACTGCTGTACTCATAACTCTGTGTGTGTGTGTGTGTGAGTGTGTGTGTGTGTGTGTGTGTGTGTAGGGTTCATGCCTTACCTTGGATAGTTAGTGCAGTACTGTGTATAAATATGAAATTCTTCACTCTGAAAAACAGAAACAGTCATTACTCACACACACACACACACACACACACACACACACACTTCTTTATTCTGGGAAAGCTTTAAGTTTCAAAGAATGGTAAAGAAAGAGGGGGCAAGAGACACTATGAATGAAGGAGAGAGAATTAAGTGTAGAGAAGCATGTGTGTGTGTGTGTGTGTGGTTCCATTTCACTTGCTCCACCATTATCATCAAACACTCAGCGAAAAATACAGAGCATCAAGTATCAAAGCTCTCCTCTGTCTGTCTCTCTGTCTGTATGTCTCTCTCAGCTTGTCTCTGATCCCAAATTTCCCTATCCTACACACACACACACACACACACACACACACACACACACACACACACACGAAAAGATGTAAATTGAAGAGCACTGATCTCCAAATGCCTGGAAACCACACATCAGCTTCAAACACAACCAGATGTGTGTGTGCACCCTCTGTGTAGTTCCCTGTATTTATAGACATGAAGTATACACACACACACACACACACACACACACACACACACAGGTCTCTAATTAAAAACTGAAATAATCAGCTGTTTTCCTGATGAACACAAACATTTGTTTAAAATAAGGAACAGCGGTGAGCATGTGTCTGTGCGCTGCTGTGTGTGCGTGAGTTGCTCCGTGTATGTGTGTGTGAGCTTCTGTGTGTGTGTGTGTGAGTGCGCTGCTTCTCGTGTGTGTGTGTGTGTGTGAGTATGAGTGTGTGTTTTTGAGTGCAATGCTTCGTGTGTGTGTGTATGAGTGTGCGCGAGTGTGTGTGTGCGCGAGTGCGATGCTTCGTGTGTGTGAGTATGAGTGTGTGTTTTTGAGTGCAATGCTTCGTGTGTGTGTGTATGAGTGTGCGCGAGTGTGTGTGTGCGCGAGTGCGATGCTTCGTGTGTGTGTGTTTGTGAGTGCGCTGCTGTGTGAGTGAGTATGAATGTGTGTGTGTTTGCAAGTGCGATGCTTCGTGTGTGTGTGTGTGTGAGAGAGAGTATGAGTGTGTGTGTGAGTGTTTGTGAGTGCGATGCTTCGTGTGTGTACGTGAGAGAGAGAGCATACAAATGTGTGTGTGTGTGTGTGTGTGTGTGTGAGTGGTTAGAGAGTGAGGTCTTGTTAATCCAGTGAAAGTTCCTGATTCAGCATTTACAGGAAAAGCCCATTTTCTCTTACTCGCACTCACAATGTTTTATAAACCCACAAATAAAAAATTATATCTGATATAAATTAAAGCATTTATTTGGATTAAGTGGTGAAAATAGAGTGTGTTTATCTTTATAAACAACTGTAGCAGATACAGGCTGAAACAGGCAGAGAGCGAGAGAGACAGACAGACAGAGAGAGAGACAGAGAGAGAGCGAGCGAGAGAGAGAGAGAGACAGAGAGAGCGAGAGAGAGACAGACAGAGAGAGACAGAGAGAAACAGAGAGACAGACAGCGAGAGAGAGACAGACAGACAGATCTTTACCTTCACTACAAAACACTGAGCGATGGCCACTGGGTCTGCATTACACTTTTCCAAATCATGCAGGAGATCCCTACACACACACGCAAAAGATAATATAAAAACTTTCAATTTTATTAAAACTGATTTTCTTCAGACTCGTGTATGAATATTGATGAATGTTGACGAATATTGACGAAAGCCTGTTGGCTGTAAATGATGCACAGCTGATCTGCACTTGCTGACGCCCATAAACCTCAAAGGGCTAAAAATGATGTGTGATCGGCAAAAAAAAAAAAAAAAAAAGAAAAAAAAACAACTCAGTGGTAGAAATGGAAGTTATTCTGACTTGCGTCTAACAGCACCTGAAACCCAGAAAAACCCGGAGCCGTATTACAGTAAATTAGGTAAATTAGGCTTGATTGAATGATTTGACATAAGCATGATAAATCTGTATAAATATAAATGCGTGTAAGAATACACTTGTGATTTAAACTCGGGTGTAATGTGTATATAAAAGCGCAGTAACTCATCACGATTTATTTGATTTGAGCCCAATCGATCGAGGTTTATATTAAATTAGGAAACCATATGGAAACTATATCGAGTGGTGAGACAGGGGGAGAGACATTAATGACATGTTATAAGCAGTAATAACACCCACTCTGTACATGAATAACAGCTGCACTGTGTGTACTTCAGTACACAACACACATTAACACCACTGTGCATTGTCTAATACTACTTCCTGCTAGTGTGTGTGTGTGTGTGTGTGTGTGTGTGTGTGTGTGTGTTACCTATTGAAACAATAAATTTCCCGGATGTTTCCAAACAGCGAATTCCTGTCCTCCAACCCCAACATGGGACGAGACTGATTACTGATGCACTCCAAATAATCCTGAGAGATAGAGAGTGAGAGATAGAGAGAGTAATGGAAAGAGAGAGAGACAGACAGAAAGAAAAAAGAGCAAGAGAAGGAGAGAAGGGGAGAGAGAGATGATAAGGGTTACCAAAGATATTAAAGTTGTTTACACACGTTGTAATATACACACACACACACACACACACACACACACACACACACACACACACACACAGACAGACATACACACACACTGTCACATATCTAGCTTGTCACAGAACTCCTGTCTGCTGGGGAGGTGAAGATTATAATCCACAGGTGGTGTATGTATTTGTGTGACTTATTCAGAGGGATGTGGTTCACGCCCTCAGGTGAGCTCTCACACACACACACACACACACACACACACACGGTGAGATAAAGTGTAACTCTTTTCTCCTGCTCTTGTTTTTCTAACCCATTTTCCTCTGAGTTATCACTTCACTCTATCCATCCTGCTCTCCCCCTCTTTCATCCCTCACTCCCTCTCTCCTCAGCAGAGCCATCCATCAACCTCAATCTGTCAGTGTGTGTGTTTGGAGTAAGGGTGTTCCTGTTACAAAACTTTTCTCACTTTAGAAAGTGAGAGAAAGGGGGAGGAAGTGCTTCATTTATCCTTCCTGTGGGTCATGACCTGGATATGTGCACTTTACCTCTCTCTCACACACACACACACACACACACACACACACCCTTAAATCACACTAAGCACACACTCACAGTAAACGCTGCAATAGCACAACACACACACGTCTCACCTTGACGATGCTCTGCAGGTCCTGGACGTACGTCCTCTCTGTCTCCAGAATCTCCTGCACCACATGGTCCACGTAGGCCACTTTACGCTCCTCATCCTGATTGGCCGGTGCAAGTGGCTCCGCCTCCTCCAGCTGACGGGCAGGGATGAGCTCCAGTCGGATTGCCCCAGAGTCTCTGTCCCGTTCGGGGGCGGAGCCCAACACGGCTGAGCAGTGGCTGTCCCGTGATGAGGAGGCGGAGGAGGAGGTGGAGGTGTAGCTGACAGGCCGGTCGTTGCACTGGGCGGAGTCCATGCTGTGGGAGGAGCAGTGTCTGAGGGTGGGGTTTCGGAAGGCCCCTCGGCTTAGCACCGCCCCTTCGAGAACGGGGACCTCCGGGAGTGGAGGTAAGACATCAGGGGAGAACGAGAACTCTTCTGAAACAAACAGATAGAAAAAAACCCATCAGTCCACTGTGGGCGTGTCCCAAACCACACACCCTATTCACTATATAGTGCACTGTGGGTGTGTCCCAAACCACACACTCTTTATATACATTTATTATTTGTATATATTTAAAGTGTGTTGAGCTGCCTCATAGTCTAGACTTTCCGGATTTCTGCAGGTAAATGAGCAGAACATGCGTGCGTGCGCACACACACACTCGAGGCTGAATGAGAGAGGGTTTAATGTTCGGATTAACAGTGTAATGGAGACGTTTCACTCTGTGAGAAAGAGACCTGTGTGTGTGTGTTCAGTATAATCTGCACACATTCAAATAAATAACACACACTTAAAAAAATAACACCATTCACCTCAAACACTCTTTCTTTCTTTCTCTCTCTCGCTCTCTCTCAGAACACTCACTTATCATTTTATATAGTGTATAATACACACACACACACAGATGTATGGTTGAGCTTCAAAAGCTACATGGACTTATTCAAACTCGGGTAACTGTAAACCCTGCACATTGTAGGTGTACCTGTGTGTGTGTGTGTGTGTGTGTGTGTGTGTGTGTGTGAGTGAGAGAGAGAGAGATCATGTTCACTCTGATCTTTACAAACCAAACCAATTAGAGCTCTAAGCCTGAGCTTTATTTCTCTGAGTGAGTGTGTGTTCATGTTAAACCTGCTGCAGTCTGTAGTTTACACAGATACAAACCCTAAACACTTATTACACACACACACACACACACACACACACACACACACACACGTAAAAACACACAAAAAAAATCAGAAACGTACAAAAAAAAACATCTCTCAGCCAATCATGCGTTACTGATCTGTTATACAGTGTACAGCGATATTCAACATACAGATTATTGTTTGAAGTGGTTTCCATGGTTACACTCAGCTAGCTAATGTTAACATGTGAAGGGCTGCGTGTGTATTTTGCTAACTAGCTCAAATTTCGCTACAAGAGCTGACTCCATTTAAAAAGCTTTTTTTTTAAAAAACCTGTGTTTGTATGTTAGCTAAGAAGCTACCAAGAGACTGCGAGTGAATATCACGTAGCATGCTAGCATTGTTTTTATGTAGCTAACTAGACGTCATTGTCACGGTTAGCACAGCTAGCTAGCTAGCTAATGTAGCATCTTCTCTTTTGAGAGAATATCACGCAGCACGTAACGTGTTGTAAGCAGGGGATACGTTTCCATAACGACAAAGATTTCTATTCATTTATTGGTTCGGTTTCTCATATACAGTGCTGTAAAAAAGTATTTGCCCGCATCCTGATTTCTTCTGGCTTTGTGTATCTCATACTAAATTGTTTCAGAAATTAAAATAAAATCTTAGATAAAACAAAGGCGACCTAAGTAAACACAAAATACAGTTTTTAAATGATGTTATTTACTGAAGCAAAAAAGTTATCCAATACCAACTGGGCCTGTGCGAAAATGTATTTGCCCCCGTAGTTACCAATTCCCCAAATCTATGAACCTGCATTGATAAATGGGGTTCAGCTGGACTAGACACAACCAGGCCTGATTACTGCAAACCCTGTTCAATCAAATCAACACTTAAAGAGAACTTTTTCAACAGCATGAAGTTGGTTAAAAGGTCCTACCCAGTAACACACTACACCAAAGTGGAAAGAAATTCCAGAAATTATGAGGAAGGTGGTGATTGAAATAAATCAGTCTGGGAAGGGTTACAAAGCTATTTCAAAGGCTCTGGGACCCCAGAGAACCACAATGAGAGCCATTAGCTCCAAATGGAAAAACTCGGCACAGAGATGGACCTTCCCAGAAGTGTCCGACCTTCCAAAATTCCTCCAAGAGCACAGTGACGACTCATCCAGGAAGTCACAAAAGAGCCAAAGGACAACATCAAAGGACCTACAGGCCTCTCTCATCAAAAAAGGTCACTGTTCATGACTCCACTATCAGAAAGACACTGGGCAAAAATGGCATCCATGGAAGAGTGGTGAGGTGAAAACCCCTGCTAACCCAGAACATTAAGGCTCATCTGAATTTTGCCAAAACACACCTTGATGATCCTCAAACCTTTTGGGAGAATGTTCTGTGGACTGTTAAGGTGAAAGTGGAACTGTTTGGAAGACAGGAATCCCATTACATCTGGCCTAAACCAAACACCGAATTCCACAAAAAGAACATCATACCTGGTGCATAAGCATGGTGGAGGCGTGTGATGGTGTGGGGATGCTTTGCTGCTTCAGGGCCTGGACAACGTGCAGTAATTGAGGGAAACATGAATTCTGCTCTCTACCAGAAAATCCTATGGTCTTCAGTCCGTAAGTTAAAACTCAAGCGCAACTGGATTATGCAACAAGACAACGATCCACAGTATAGGAGTAAGTCCTAGTCCTAGAAACAAGTGGAAGTCTGATCTCCAGTTATTGGAAGAGTTTGGTTGCAGTTATTGCTGCTAAATGCGGCACAAACAGATTTTAAATTTAAGGGGGCAATTAATTTTTCAAATGGGTGCTAGATGTTGGATAACTTTTTTTTGGTTGAATAAAAAAAAGAAAAACTGTATTGCGTGTTTTAAAAAAGGTTGCCTTTTTTATGTTGTATTTCGTTTGAAGATCTAAAACTAAACTATTTAGTAGGAGATATACACAAACAGAAGAAATCAGGAAAATACTTTTTCACAGCACTGTATACTGCTGAAATCAGATAGTGATCAGATTATCAGTGATACCGAGTGTTATGGGTTGGGATTATACAGCGATTATGAAAGAGTGTGTGTGTGTGACTGCTGCTTTTGACACAGGGATAAAAGGATGAAGGGATAAAAGAAAATGATGCAGCTGCTCTATTTTACCTCTTTGTCTGTTCTTCACACACACACACACACACAAACACTTTAATCTGTTTTTCTGTTTTCTTTATCTCTACTCATTTTCCTTTATTCATTTTTCCCGTATTTAAATCTCTCTCTCGGTTTTTTCAGTTTCATTCTTTTGTTTTTTCTCTCTCTCCTCTTCTTTCTTTCCTATTATCCTCCTCTTCTTTCTTTCCTCTGTATCTTTTTTATTCATCATGTTTAAGAGTTGGTTTTTTTAAAGGTTCTTTTAAATCTGTAATATTTCCTGCTCCCTCCGTCACTTCCAGCTCGGACGCGCAGTATCTTCTTCCACAACAATAAATTATTTAATTTTAGTGTTAATTATTAATAATTGTATTCATTCACGTTATTTTCCCGATGCTTGGCAGTGTGTCGGTGTATACACTCGCATCCACGACAAACTCAAACCTGCAGTGTGAAGAACAAAAGACGCTTTCTGTCTCTTTCCTTTTGTCTGTCTTTCTCTACAACTACACATTGGTCCATTTTACACATCAAACAAGCCCATATACAGACAGACAGACACACACCTTTTAAAGGGGCTTTGTTGAAATTTGGTCACTAAACAGTAAACAGGTGGAGTTGAATAAGATAAGAACTTTTTTTTTACTCCTTGATCCCGCCCCCTATCTGCAACTATGGAGCCAAAGCTCTGCCTCCAGAACCTACATGTTTCAATAGAGTTAGCATTAGAAAGATCTCTCATGACATCACTTTCAAGAGCACTCCGAAATTCAAGCCATAAACATGCACAATTCGACTCGGTGATGTAGGGGGACGTTGACCGGTGCAGTCGCGCTCATGTTTCTCTTTGTAATGAAAAAAAAACGTCACGCAAAATCGATCATTTAAACAGATTTTATACAAAAGTTTACACAGATTGTGTTAACGTTCCTGTCGAGGAGCGACGTCACTAATCCTGAGTCCAGCTTCCTCCTCTTCATCACCTGTAGTACAGGACTTTAAAGGAAAAGTTCTTCCAGAGTTTATTCAGGGGTTTTCCACATTTCTTTCAAGTTTATTTTGAAGCACAGACTATTTTGTTTTTAGCTCACAGGAGAATGATGCGTCTGAGCTGGATGTCTGACTAAGGTTGGGCTTGTAAAATAGCTAACGAGAAACCCGTGTAAACACAAATAAACTTTCCGGATCGTAACACAAGTCAGTCTCGTAATACACCTGTGTGGAGGTCCTGCCTTAAACCATTATTTTTATCATGTTCTAGATATTTCTCCAGGTTATTCGTACTAGTAAGAAATTTAAAAATCTATTATTGCACCTTTAACCTACTTTACCTTCTCAATATGAGAAAAATGGAGAGAGAGAGAGAGAGGAAGAGATAGACAGAGGGAGAGAGAGAGCGAGAGAGAGGGAGAGAGATGGAGAGGGAGCAAGAGAGAGAGAGAGGTGATGAGAATCCTGTGACTTGATCAAAGTCCACCATCATTAAGGAAGTGTGTTTTATTATCACACACAACGAGAGACTACAAAGACACACAAAATGAATAATATTTACTAAGTAAATGTGTGTTAAAGAAACTATGAGCCTAAATGAACAAACTGGATACAAACGGATTTATTCGTAAATCATTAGTACGAGTGTTTATACATGAAATTTCTTACTTGTAAAAATCCTGTAAACTCGGACAAGCGTCGGTGTTCTGCTCGAGCTCCTGAGTGTGTGTACATTTACACACATGAACACTAACTCATGTAAACCTTGACTGGATCGACTTCAGATCATGTCATATGCATGGATTACTGCACTTATATATATCTGTAATATAGTGTGGAGATAAAACTGTTTATGTTTATGACATTTACAGCGTTTAGCCGACGCCCTTATCCAGAGCCACTCATAGAAGAACTATAGAGTCTCGTTCAGAAACTCGTCCTCATGCTGGTTCACTCGCTCAGGGACTCAGAGCTCCATCCAGCTCCATCTATATTTTTATATATATATATATATGAAGTCATGACAAAGAAGCCATAGACAAACGCCTCAGCTGATGGAAGATTTAGCCCTCGCTTATTGTTATTATTATTATTATTATTATTATTATTATTATTGGCATAGAAGTGAATCAAATCTTCCACTTCTGTTTTGCAGACTTTAAACACATCGAGAGAATTCTGTTTAGACTTAAAATAATGTTTAAGTGTGTGACATCATGCGAGTTCACATGTTATATTCAGTGTGTGTGTGTGGATGCAGATGTCCTGTGTAACATCAATAATGTTTAGAGTCTCCAATTGGCAAATTACATTTTTCCTCGATTTCTTCCTCAGTGGGAGGAGCTAAAATTAGAAGAAAGGCAACCAGGAAATGCAATAAAAATTAACGTTGTGTGTGTGTGTTTGTTCTCTGATTGTGCGTTAAAACTCAAAATGAGTGTGTGTATCATACATGTATACACACAAACACAAACAGACTCGGCTATTTGAGTTCTCCAGACTCGCACAACAACTTCTGAATACTAAACTGTGTACTAAAAATATCTTTGATAAACATCAAAGTCAGGGCACAACTTTAAACCACACAGACACAACATTACTTTTTAAAAGAAACAAACAAACAAAAAAACCACCAACACACACACACACACACTCCAGTGATCCGGTGATGTATCTTCTGCAGCAGGTTAAACACACAGACAGGATGATATCATAAAGCTCTCTCTCACACACAGCACACACACCCCTAACTCAGCTTTATCTTGATGTGCATTTTACACAGAGAAGAAGCTGCATGTCCATAACGAATGGGATTAACACTCTCTCTCTCATACACACACACAAAGACATGAGGAGAAACTCCACATCTCTCCCTCTCTCAATCCCTCTCCCTCTGTCATCGTCCCCCCCTCGTTATCTCTCTATCACGCTGTAGAGTGGGACTTGCTCATGTTTCTGTAACAGTCTGTCTCCTGAGTATCAGTTTCCCGAGTTTCGACCCACAGTGACTCAGCGCTGTGTTATAACAACTGTATTACACACGTATACACACAGCAGTACCATATTAATACGAAGCGAACGTGTAGCGTGGTGTTCAGCCATGTTCATCCTACATCACTTCTAACACTGTTTAAACTTTTACATTAGTTTCTGCTGTATTTTCGACCAATCAGACTGTGTGGGCGGAGCTAACTGTTCTTTAAACAGCACAGTTCAGCTGTGTAAATGTCAGCACTTTATACCTGTGAGTTATTTATTAAAAGGTCTTACAGCCATACTGCTTTGTGCTTCATTCTGCAACGATGAACAAAAAACAGTCGGAATATTTATATAAAACAAACACGCTGCTAATCAGCGTCTAACGCTAATTGTTAGCCTCACATGAACAGCGAGTGTATTGTGTTGCCTTTAAATATAAAAAAGTTCCACATACTACATGTGTGTTCTAAGGCTTTTAGCAACAACGCTAACTAGTCAGAAGTACCGTAAGTAACCCAAATAGCCTTAATGGTCCAAATTACCAATAATACACTCTGCTGTTTACGGGGAATAGGAAGTAAATAAACACTAACAGGCCCTTAGCACGTTAGCTGAGTGTCCAATCACATCGTTTGTGTCTCACACTGTCCATCAGGTTCAGTGACCATGGACATGATCGTCGAGAAGGTCAACATTTACCTCAGATGTGTTGATAAATTACTGCGAAAACACTTTGTTCAACGAACATGACACTGTAATTACAATTAATTAATTGTAATTAATTAATTTGTAATTAAAACCAAACACCGGTAGATAATGAGTATCATAGTAACTGGTTCATAAATATAAGCTTAGTTGCTAGCTGACAGCTAACTGGCTAATGATCACATTGTGCAAGCCTGACTGAGGAAACACTGACGCTAAACACACCTGAGCTTCAGCTAGAGATAATGTTGTTAAGACTAACATACACATAATGTAGTGCATTATGGGTAACATAGTTAGCACAATCTAACAGGTAGCTAGCAAAATGATTAGCCTTGACTTTAAGCAGTGTATCATGTTACCTACCAATAATGCTAGAACACACACACGCACATCTGTGTGTGTGCACGTGTGTGTTCTAGCATTTTATTTAGCAGCAAGGCTAACTAGATGGAAGTACCCTCAGTGGTACAGATTACCCATAATGCACTGTGCTTGTTAAAGAGAACTGGAAGTAGTGCACACTTCAGAGTTCCATCTGAAATGCTAACACACCAACTCCTGTCTGGCTCTCTCTCTGTCTGTCTGTCTCTCTATCTGTCCATCACTCCGTTTCCATCAGCTTGTGTTCTCTCGCTGTCTCTCTGTTTTTGTCTCTCTCTCTTACTGACAGTCTCTCTCTTACTGACCATCTCATTTTGAGGGAGTTGTTATTGTCTAAACTGTTCTTATCTCACCATCAGCCCATACACACACACACACACACACACACACACACACACTAAGGGAGACTAATTTATGTCAGTGGGGGTGGGAGGGAAAGAGAGACAGAATAATATACTATCCATCACGGCAAAACAGTCCACTGAAAATAAACCCCACACACACACACACACACACACACACAGTTTATTCAGAACATGCCAAAAGACAGAGTGTGTGTGCGCACACACACAAACACACACACAGAACTTTCTGGGCAGTGATGAAGTAAAATACATAAACACCTACTATTCACACTGGGATCACACAGGGATTGAAAAGGAACACACACACACACACACACACACACACACAATTTCAACTGAAACAAATCTTGAAACAATAAAAGCAAACAGCAGTATACATTGCGTGTGTGTGTGTGTGTGAGAGAGAGAGAGAGAGTGTGTGTGTATATATCTCACCCGTTGGCATGATGGTGTGTGCGTGTAGTTTTAAAAGTTTCTCCTCTTTGCATTTCCACTTAGTATTCCAGTGTAGTCTCACTCTCGGTCTAACTAATCCCCCACGCACACGCAAGCACGCACGCACACACACACACACACACAGGGAGAACGGAGCGTGTGTGCTCACCCGCACACTCCGTAAATCGAGTTTATTCGTAGCAGCTGCAGCGAACTGACCTCTCTGTCTGTGCGAGAAACATACACTGACACACACACACACTACCCCTGTAGCTCCACCCCTCCACACTACAGGCTTCCACAGAACTGCTCTGTCTCTCTGATTTCTTTGAGGTTTTGTTTCCTCTCTCTCTCTCTCTCTCTCTCTCTCTAAATATATACCCCTCTCTCATTGCTGTCTTTGTCAGTTTGCATTCTTCTTTATTCTTTCTTTCTCATAGATGAATAATCCAAGTGGCGCATCTTTAGTTCAAGTGTGTGTATGTGTAAAAACGAACAAGTTAGTCAGCTGGTTTCCAGAACCCCCCACTCACTCTCACACACACACCTTAACAGAAGGAAGGTTTTTAATCTCTGATCAATAGCTCAACGTGCCACATAAAGACCCCCCACTGCAGTTCCCATGTGAGTGAGCTCTGTGCTCCGTCTTCATTGTGCTAACACACACACACACACACACACACACACACACACTTTAAAGCAACTACTTCAGCAAAAGCCACTTTCCTTAATTACTACAGGTTACAGCAAACTAATGTGTAACTACACTGCTATAATATAGAGTTATTTCATTCAAAATGGGGAATTATAACCAAGTAACCAGAAACCAATTATAATTTATTTTTATATTAATTATAACTACTTAAAATTACTAATGGCAGTCAGTCCGTACAGGATTTTGTTGTGGGTTTTTTCAAAATTTGAAATGCAAGTTTTTTTATGATTTTTTTTTTTTTACAAAAAGCTACTCGAAGCAGCGAAATAGCGATCACACGAAATAGTTGTGCGCACTCTTTCTCAGTGATTTTTGTTGGTAAATCAGAGCTTTACTCATTTTCTACGCATGTGAATGGAAGATCACTTTGGCTGAACGCATGTCGTGATGCCGTCACATGACACGTCTCGGCTCAAATCTGCGGAAAATTTGGAAAATTGCACGCTCCTCCGAATATTGCATTCATTTCTGCAATCACAAAAATGCAAAATCCTGGAGGGACCTGAAGGATACTAACTGTATACCAAAAGTTCTATAAAGCAAATGCTTGTAAAGTTGTTATTAGAGTGAATCTAATAATAAGTAACATGCATTATACTAACCTGCACTATATACTGATCTGAAATGAAAGTTAATATACATTTTTATATTATATTAATTATACAACCTGAAATCGAAACTAGTTTTAAGTTTTTAAACTAAATCAATTATATGATCTAAAATGAAACTGTTTTATACTTTATTGTACTATATTATAACATTATACTTGTCATCCTAAAAATTACGAAGGAACTTGCAGGGTAACGAAGGAACAGGACCGTGCACGCACGCACACACACACAGGTCAGTGTAACAGTGCATACTGGAAAGAGCTATTCATAACCAGTGACCCAAATTAAACTCACCTCAGGACCACAGCATGCTGACCATCACACACACACAGCGAGAGAGAGAGAGAGCAGTTCCAGTTTTGGGAGGTTTAGTAGGGAAACTACTGTTGTTATGGTAACCCCAATGGTTGAGTGTACTAGAAGGGACACAAAGGCTCACCATCAATAACGAGCTAGAGAGA
>NC_071269.1:8420574-8423074 GCF_023375685.1 Ictalurus furcatus
AGACAGTAGGACCATGCGAGGACATGAAGAATTTCCTGACACAGCAAACCATGAAAAACAAACACACACACACACACACACACACACACACACACTATCACTAGCTATCAAACACTAATACTACATTAAACACAATGTTTAATCTTTATTATTCGATATTTATTCAGCTTTATGTGAAAACTTGTTTGAACGAAATGAATTATTTTTATTTTATAAACGGAGCCGAACAGTGAAACACCTTAGCTTCTGGAAGCTTCTGTCCTTATTCTTTAGAAGTTTTGAAATAGCTAACTAAACAAAGTTCGTTTTTGTCCCCGCTGTAACAGAAAAACATCTTTGTGAATAACGTTACCGAGAGACTGGACTACGGCAGCATGCGGCACAATGACGACGCACCACGCGTGTGTGTGACACGGACAAATCACATAGCGTACAGAAAGTGTGTGCCAATGACTCCAGGATATCGTACCGAGCACGCGCGCGCACACACGCACAATCATGTGTGTATTATGTGTTAGTTACTTTAAATCAAAATATGGAGTGGATCTGGGGTACAATTTATAACAACACAAGACAGACATCATCATCATCATCATCATCATCCAGCCTGAACACACACACACACACACACACACACACACACACACACACACACACTCTCTCTCTCTCTCTCATCACAGAATACAGGATTTAGGGCAGAGAGAGACAGAGAGTGTTCTAGATGATTCACTGTTCTTGCTTTAAATAAACCAAACTGAACACCCACAAAAACAGGTCACCTAAAGTGGTTTAGAGTGTGTGTGAATAACACAGACTTCATATAGCATCATGGATTTGTCCGGTATACAGACAGAGGGTGTGTGTGTGTGTGTTTATATATATATATATGTATATAAATAAATTAATAAAAATAATATACACACATACAGTATCTCACAAAAGTGAGTACACCCCTCACATTTTTGTAAATATTTGATTATATCTTTTAAATGTGACAACACTGAAGAAATGACACTTCGCTACAATGTAAAGTAGTGAGTGTACAGCTTGTGTACCAGTGTAAATTTGCTGTCCCCTCAAAATAACTCAACACACAGCCATTAATGTCTAAACCGCTGGCAACCAAAGTGAGTACACCCCTAAGTGAAAATGTCCAAATTGGGCCCAAAGTGTCAATATTTTGTGTGGCCACCATTATTTTCCAGCACTGCCTTAACCCTCTTGGGCATGGAGTTCACCAGAGCTTCTCTGTTTGCCACTGGAATCCTCTTCCGCTCCTCCATGATGACATAAGGGAGCTGGTGGATGTTAGAGACCTTGTGCTCCTCCACCTTCCGTCTGAGGATGCCCCACAGATGCTCAATAGGGTTTAGGTCTGGAGACATGCTTGGCCAGTCCATCACCTTCACCCTCAGCTTCTTTAGCAAGGCAGTGGTCATCTTGGAGGTGTGTTTGGGGTCCTTATCATGCTGGAATACTGCATACTGATCATGCTCTGCTTCAGTATGTCACAGTACATGTTGGCATTCATGGTTCCCTCAATGAACTGTAGCTCCCCAGTGCCGGCAGTACTCATGCAGCCCCAGACCATGACACTCCCACCACCATGCTTGATTGTAGGCAAGACACACTTGTCTTTGTACTCCTCACCTGGTTGCCACCACACACGCTTGACAGCATCTGAACCAAATAAGTTTATCTTGGTCTCATCAGGTTCCGGTAATCCATGTCCTTAGTCTGCTGTTCTTCAGCAAACTGTTTGCGGGCTTCCTTGTGCATCATCTTTAGAAGAGGCTTCCTTTGGGACGACAGCCATGCAGACCAATTTGATGCAGTGTGCACCATATGGTCTGAGCACTGACAGGCTGACCCCCAACCCCTTCAACCTCTGCAGCAATGCTGGCAGCACTCATACGTCTATTTCCCAAAGACAAACTCTGGATATGACGCTGAACACGTGCACTCAACTTCTTTGGTCGACCATGGCGAGGCCTATTCTGAGTGGAACCTGTCCTGTTAAACCGTTGTATGGTCTTAGCCAACGTGCTGAAGCTCAGTGTCAGGGTCTAGGCATTCTTCTTATAGCCTAGGCCATCTTTATGTAGAGCAAAAATTCTTTTTTTCAGATCCTCAGAGAGTTATTTGCCATGAGGTGCCATGTTGAACTTCCAGTGATCAGTATGAGGGAGTGTGAGAGCGATGACACCAAATTTAACACACCAGTTCCCCATTCACACCTGAGACCTTGTAACACTAACAAGTCACATGACACCGGGGAGGGAAAATGGCTAAGTGGGCCCAATTTGGACATTTAGGGGTGTACTCACTTTTGTTGCCAGCAGTTTAGACATTAATGGCCATGTGTTGGAGTTATTTTGAGGGGACAGCAAATTTACACTGTTACACAAGCTGTACACTCAACTTTACACTGTAGCAAAGTGTCATTTCTTCAGTGTTGTCACATGAAAAGATATAATCAAATATTTACCAAAGTGTGAGG